>NC_135778.1:30220148-30446496 GCF_028453695.1 Augochlora pura | reverse complement strand
GAAAATTTCGAAATTCGAAGGCGTAGAAGAAAATCAATTTTGACAAATATTCTTCTCGCTACGCGGATGATTGTATGTGTAGCAAGAGATAAATCTAACCGACTTCCTAATTTTTCTATGTGAAATTGAAAATGTGTCAAATTGATACGCTTCGTAAACCTAGTGTTAAACGACAAATATCGTCTATTAATTTCGCATAAAAAAAGGAAGGAACTTATGGCTTCACGTGTTATAGGATGCAACATTTTATTCATTGTCTACACTATTTACAATTGCGTTTCGAATATCTAGTATAATACAATTCCTTGTGACGTCATAATACAATTCCTTGTGATCACTCGGCGGTTCGATCACAACTGTCGACTGTCCTGTTATTTCCTTAGGGACTTGATTTGGACAACTCGCCGTAACAATATTTTTTATCCTAAAGAAAGACAATTTCGGGTATTGTTTTAGCCAAGTGAAAAATCAAACGCTAACTATTACGACCGAACGGATAGAAAATTTTAACAGTTTCGTTCAAGTTCTGCTCGTCAGGTAATACGGGATTGCTTCAGATTGCGTCGCGATTTCGGGGACGCGCAGTGCGGGGTGTACTCTAGTTTCTGACGATTACGTCATGGGGCGTAGTCGGTAAATCGGACGGTAGCCGCTAAATCCCGCGGACCTCATTACCATTTGCCGCGGGTGAAAGTGCGCGTTGCGGCGCCGCGAAATTGTAATTGCGATGTGCGGATGCGAAGGGACTGCACAGTCTTCTCTGGCAATCCGTGGGTCATAACCATAAAGCTGCGCTACTAACCGTATAAACACCAAAAGATACGCAAACAGGGAAAAGTAATTGTCTTCTATTCAGGGTTATGCGTTGATTTGATTCCAAATAAGTGAACAAACAATCATTTGACCCTTTGAGCTCGACGCTGGTTCAATACAAAATCCAAAATATGCTTTCAGACAGAGTTATGCAAGATTATCGTTGAGTTTACTCAATGAATTATAATTATAATGTGATTCAATTACCTTGGACTTCAATCGTATTATAATTGTGTTATTAACCCCTTGCCTTACGATTTGATTTCCAACTGTGCGGGCCCAAAGTCTTGTTTATGTTTGGTCCGGTAGACTTACCACGTCTTTGAGACGTTTTGTTTATGTTTGGCCCCGAAAAACTATCACGTCTCTCATACGTCATTGTAAGCTAAGGGGTTAAAATTATTTTCAACTACAAGGGTGCATTTTTCATATGATGACAAAGTTAAAGAAACATAATTTCTTAATTTTTTGATCATACCATTTGTAATTGCAATTTTCGAATATAATCTAGCGTTCCAAAAGCAATTTAGACTGCTTGATCCAATTAGGGGAAAGTTGTCATAATCGTACTACTCAATCGAGTTTTCAAGACATGTGAAACTGGTAATCTTATTTATGGTTAAGTTATTATTTAGACTAAAATGATAACATGTTATTTAAACATTTTTGATCTTTATAAACGTGTTAAAAGGCTTATAATTAAGTTGAATTCCAATTTTCAAAAAAGTTGAAAAAGTACGAGCTTGGCAACCTGTATCCTAAATCGTACTTCTCTTATAACTTTTTTTAATACTTAATTACGCGGTTTAGAAAGTGTACTGCTGAAGGTAAAAAGTGGAATATGGTTATTTATAGAATGATTATAGTTTAATTTGTATATTTATTTATTAAAGAAACGAATGCTTATAAAAAGTCAGTTTTGAGGATAAAGTGTTGTGTTTTTTGATATTTATGCACACGCTTCGTGTAATCAAATCGAACATTTCAAACATTTTATCATATTCTTGAGACGAACTTTTCACATAAATTGCAGAATCAATCTTCTTCAATGATTTATTTAGGCTGGTCGCTGCTTCAAAAAACGCGATTATTTCATCTCAACATCAATTTTAATATGCTTTCAGAATTCTCACAAGTATTACACGTAACCCAAGCTAATATTAACCCTTTGCGCTTGAAGCGATTTCAACTGGAAGTCTGAAGTAATTTCTCTGGCTTATAACATTTCCATTTCATATAAAAAAGTGCATTTTATGCATATGTAATTGATTTTTGTAATCCATAATAACATAACATAACTTTAGCAATTTTATAAATGCAAACTTTGTTAGTATAGAGATTATTTTGCAACGTAATAGAACAATTTTATGGTGCCTCGCAGTCACCACTCGACTGTAAAGGGTTAATATAAAAATAAATACGATTCTATTATTACTAAAATAGATAATTCATATTTAACATTGCTGGAATTTTACATTAGTCTCACCTAGTATAGAAATTGGCACAGAAACACGTTCTTGCGCATCATAAAATGTTACATAAATGTTAAAATGAAACTTCTCCTTTTATCTTACATTCCAAAATCACGTGAATACAGAAATTCACATTTTTCTAATTCGTCTCTCCAACAATGTTGTTTACAACAGCAAAATTTGAGATAGAAATAATCGTGGCAGATGACCACTGTATACAGGAGATATTTTAGTGCGAAGCGCGAGTTTTTTTTTAATTTTTCTAAGGAATCATTTGCAAAGATACTATTGTATTTTTTGCAGTCAAATTGATAAGATTTATTTTATAGCTATTTTAAGGTTATTTTAAATCTTGTGGAACAAAAATAGTTCAAATTGGTGACATTGCATACTCTCGTACATAATCGCTTTTAAAAAAGGTTGTCACATGGTGTTAACAATTTTGGAGATGTAGTAACTGCTGACAGGAAAGAAATACAAAAAGAAAAACGTCCGAAGTAAAAAAAAAGAAACCCGCGAAAGTTCTTTAATTAGTATGAGGTTGGTTGTAGCAGGTACTCGAACAAAAGGAAACAGTCGGTAATTAAAAAAGTGGTGATACTCCGAAACTCGATTATCGATTTTTGCATGTTTCGTTAAACTTCGGAGTCCTGAAAATAGGACTAGATAAAGATAAGGATTTTTCTTGATTCCGCTAGAGAACAATTTGAAATTTTGTGTCAATTGGTCAAATAGGTTTTGAGGTATTAAAGGCACCATTCTGAAAACTACAATTTCGAGAAAATGCCTTTAATAACGATGTCATTTAATCATTATGAAATAAAAGTCGTTTTTTAAAAAGAAATTCCTAATTTATTAAAGCCAATGATTCGTAACATAACGTCTGATTTATAATGCAATAATCAAACATATATTTTTATTTTTACAAATAAAATAATTAATCAACTACACTTTTCACATGTGACTAATTTTTCCTACATTTTAAATTGAATTTTAAAAGAATTCATTTGACCCCATTTGGTACGTTAACGTTGAACTTGATTAGATCAATATCGATAAAAGATCGTGCAAAAACCTCTGTATTTTATATTTTAATTTTCAATTCTATGCCATTATTATCTTTTATATTTATTAAACTTTAGCGCTCGCGAAAAGCGATACAATCGTGGCTACATCGGTGTATCATATTGTAAACTCAGAGGAACATGTGTCGAAAAATAAACAAATCAGTATTATCAACGATATAAGATCGTCGTGTATTTTAAATAATTATAACTTCGATAACTTTAGAAATTCACGTGTACGGTTTCAGAGATATATTTCGGAAGCTATAACTTTTAAGAATATGTACAAAAAGAAATTGCCGTTTTCAAAAGTTCACACCAGAATAGGACTTTTCGCAGGAGGATTGGACCGTGATTTTTTCATACGTCCTTTGTAACTTGCTCGTCGGTAGATCGGAGGAAACAGTTGATCACAGAGAATGGCCGAGTAGAATCTAATATTTACGAGCGTTTTGCGCACTGCGCTTCCCCCGTTCGAATCTGTTCAGTATTTTACAATCGACCGCTACGCGAACGGTTTTTCATGCCGCGTTTCAAGCGATGAATATAGATAAACGAGCGCTTTTTACGGTACGTGCGGTCGACGCACATTGCCGGCATAGCTGCAATTGATTCAATCAATAACAACGCCACGTTGGACAAAAAGCTGCAAATAATTTATTAATAATACTTTGATCGCTTTAATGTCGATTCAGAATCACCGTAGTAGAATTTTCATCGAATAATGAGTAAAAAAGAGCCGTTTAAGCTTTTAACCATACATAATCAAATAACTTTGTTAAACAATTAATTAATTATTTAATTACTTAAATTTCTTTCCGTGACGATTATTTCGATAATCATTTTCTTCTTTGGTCAAGAAAGAATTTTATTTTAATAAGGTTATTGTATGTAGAGACTATAGACATTTATAAAAACTATACATTGCATTTATGTTGTTTATAACAAAACTTTCGTTTCGTCAATTTTATTTGTCAGGCAGATTTCGATATCTCATTTAGGAATGTGTTTGTTTTCCTAATCGGAAAACAGTTAAGAGGTTGATATTATTCAATGAGAAGTAATAATTTTTATAAAAGTGTTGAATATAATTTTAAAAAATTTTTTAGGTACAATTTTGTGTAAAGTGTTACTACAATCGATAGATAGATTCTTAACCTTTCGCATTCGATTGGTGACTCTGAGGTACCACTAAAGTTGTTCTACCCTATTCCAAAATAATTTTAATAGCAACAAAGTATAGTTTTAGAAAAATTGTTCAAAATGACACTGTTAGTATTAGACACAAGAGATAAGTTAATGTCGTATGTATAAAATGCATTTTATTGCATAAAATTGAAACACTGTAAGGAAGAAAACTTATTCTGGATCTACAGTTAAAATCTCTTCGAGTCGAAAAGATTAAAATATAATAATTAAAAATAACGATATAAAATGAAAGTGTTCATTTACAAGCAAGTAGTTGTAATTCAAATGTTATCTTGTTAACGCATTACCATGATTTCAAAAAGTTTGACAAAAATTTTTTATTAAATTGTCAGTTGAAATTTTCATAAACAAGTCGTCCCCAACATCATTATATATAATAGTATAGTTTTAAAACAAAAACATTGAAAAATATTAAAAAATAAACCTTGAATTCGTTTATGATGTGTACAGCACTTCGGTCACAATTAACCGCAGTTTCATAAAATTATTTTATGAAACTATAGTACTATTAAAATTATAGTACTCGTCGATAGAAACGCTACATAGTAGCATACCCGTACAATTCACGTTCCAAGTAACAATATTTGTCCTTCATAAAATTATGCTATTATAAAGAATATTAAAATAATAGATATTAATATTTAATTTGTCTTTGGTAAATCACGTCCTTTTAGCTTTGCTTTCATTAAATAAATAACTTTGATATCGAGAGAAAAAGTCGATATACAGTGCATAACGCGTTAATTAACCTATCCTGGCAAAGTGTCAATTAAATTCCCGAAGTATTCGCCTTTCCATTGTTACATCAATTTGCCAGTGACGGTAGAATGAGTTCTTTTGCCAATAATTGAATAATTCACCGATGTCACAAGCGGTTACTTTTTGCACGAATCGATACAAAATCTCCCGAGGGAATTTACAGCAACGAAACTGTTTCGGGATGCGTTTGCCGGTGCAAGCTGGCAAGATGGAGTTTTGATTAAGGGAAAAACCGGTCGCTTTGAGGCGCACGAAAATCTTGATGGTTCCTATGCTAATACGAATATTAATGTTTACGTTTCCACGTATAGATGTTGAATGACGCGGCGGAAAACAGAAATATGGGGTTCCTTAGCGGTGTAAATAAAGAGCGCAGAAAAGAGATTCTTCTAAATAATAAAAAATTTAAATAACCTGAAACTTTACCATTTTGCATCTTTCATTAAATATATCAGGAAAGCAAATCAGATTGATTTATATTGCTATAATAAAATATACATAATTATACTTTTATGTATATTATTACAATAAAATAAAAATTCCATGAAGAGCTTCACAATTGCCTTAAATAATTATTTCAAATAATAATACAGTAAAACAATGTAATTTGTATGTTATAAAATATATAATATTTTTAATATTCATTTTTAATAAAACATTTTTTTTTAAATATACAAAGAACAAGAAAAGTAATAAGCGAATGTCAATATTGTATAAAATTTCTCTAAATTTATTTGTGCACCGACCGCACCGGTCGCCGACAGCACTGTTAATCATTATTTATGGGTACAAAGTTTACTATTGGTAATTAATTGCTCATTCATTTTAACAAAATTCCATATACCACATGCTACAAATAAAGAAAAGAATTGCATGTTACTGCACTTAATTGCATCCCCTGTGTACCATTGTTTAAATATCCTCTAAATTTATTTATAGGTTCCAACGATTCGTCGATAGCACTGTCAGTTATTATTTATTCACTTCATGTTCCATATTAGCTATTAATTACGAGACTGTGGATTTTTTGCGTTGATGCTGAACAATGAACAAGTTAAATACATAATGTTCCGTACTACAACGGAATTATGCCTCTCGATTACTTTATTTCCCTTCTTCAAATTCCGGTTTTTCCAATTTAGAAAACTATTACTTTAGTGCCCTTTTTACATCGCGAAATGACATTAAGAAATCGCATTTCGACGAAATCGATTGATTAGTACAGCCGATCACAATGTGATTTCTTCAAATTTAGTTTGTCCCAGTTTATCGCTCGTGTAGCGGTAATATTGTATCTTCAACATCGTCTCTCATCCAGCCAGAGTCGGGTTAGATACATTCAACTTCCACCTTAGACCATCGAACTTAGTCTATATTTAAATAGCACTTCAAGTTCAGTCTTCAAGGTCCGGACACACACCACACCGATCAATTACTACATTCCTGCAGCTCGACTTCGTGGTCACTGTAGCAAACACATCTTATACGCAAAGAAGAAAAACAGCTGTTCATCTTTAATTAGATGGACAACGGTGCTAACCTATTCCGTCCCTCAGCGTAATCGGCCTTACAACCCGATAGATAGTTTATATCGCGGAATATTAGTACCTAGGATGTTCACGCAGGGCATCCTCCTACACATAATATGCAGGCATTAGAAGAATTTAAGGATATTACTATATTATTTTCATCCTAAATAAACCTACGTAACCAGCTATGTAAACGCAATGGCGCTTTCTTGTCGCATGAGATTATTTAATGTAATTAATTGAATTTAAAATTAAAGTAGATGATAATGTCTTGTCTCTTAAAAAAAGTTATAGCAAACTAAAAATAATGTAACAATATCCTTAAATTTTCTAATGCCTGTATACTATTACTATATTATACATACGTATCATAGGTATACCCTATGTATATACATAGGGTATGTATACTAGTATGTATAATATAGTACGTATAGAAGGTCTATACTCACAGTTTAAATTGCTTTAAACAAATTTCTCACTTTATCACATCTGTATGAAATAATTAAACGGCGTGCTTAAGGCGGTCCGCCATGTATAAATTCACCGTTTAAACATTTGTTCAATTTATTTTTCTGCTCGAACGAACTATCGACAGCAGTGTTGTTGGTTACGGTTTATGGAACTGATGCTCAATAATGGACATTGATTGCTCGCACACAGTCGGTTTTCTTAAAACATGAAAGAAAGCATGGAGTACACAGGATGCTGTTCGATACGGCTCGGATTGGCATAGCATTATATCGACACACGATCGACTAACCCGGCTGTTGCCATGTATTGACAACTCCATTGTTCCGGGCTCTGACATCGGCTTTATACGATCCTCGATTGGCAGTGACATAATAATTGTCGACGCGCGAGCCGCATTCCACCGATGAGAAATGATACGCGGTAACAATAGTCGCCTTTGTTTCCAAGCCTACAGTCAAACGCTGGATGTATTTACCCAAGTGTTCGAGCAAAGATTTTGTATGTTCCAAGCGCGTCGATTAACTCATTAATTAAAGTTTGAAGGCTTTGGAAACATAATTACGAACAGAAATAAAGTAGAAATACGAAATCATGAAATTCAATGTGACCGTAGAGCTGATACGTCGAAGATATTTTCATGTATCCACGCTAAGTCTTGTTATAGATTTTTGCCTGCAGAATAGAAAGTAAACTGGTTTGTTCGTAGAATATCGTATTAATTAATAAATGAATTAAAGTGTCTATACAAGGTGTCTATAAAACTATACAGGGTGTCTCGGTTAAAGTATTCACCTATTACGATTGCGCAACAATCTTTTATCATTAATAACTCGTTAACAAGGTCGCGGATTGCATTTCGGCAAAGGAAAAGGTTACTTGAAATGGCCTCAGGAACCCCCCATTTCCCGGTGTTCTCATAATTCCGGACCACCCTGTATATCGTAGTTGGTTCACTCATTTGAAAGGTATCCGAACAGATTGTTTTACAGGCGAGAACTTTACCATCTTTAAAATTTAACGAATACCTAAAATTCCCATTTCTGCGCGAACTTTTTCCGCTTTTTTTTGACGTCTTCGTTTCGCAGATTCGTTCTCGATAGTTTCGTAAAGCAATACATTTTGTTTATTAAAATCTCCCAAGTACCAAAAATTCTCAATAATATTCTTTCTTCCTTCTTCTCCGTAATTTTTTATGCAAGCTGTTCGACAACGGCAATCTGTGTTTTAGAAAACTTTTAAAGGTACAATATTTCCGATTTGAGTACAATACCTTTTTCCTGAATTCCGCTTAATCTATCGCACTCTTTGGATGTATGTTTCATCATTCTTTTCTCCATTGTTATCTGTATCTTCATCCTCTGAAGACGAATATTGTTCTACAATTCTCTTTCTTTTTCGATTTTCCTTGAAATCATTAGTTACTAATTCTTCTTTACTATCTGAACTAAATGACCCTGTCGTTTTGTGATTCTCCATGGGTGAAATAATTTCTAAAATTTAATATTAAATATTAGGTTTTACATTTAATTGTATGTATATTGCACAATTTTTTAAACTGCATTAATTAAACCTGCTTATTAGCAATTAAATTACTTAATTATTACCTTATTTATTAGCAATTAAAAACAATTTCGAACGAATTTGTTTACTACTTTATTTGATTCTTAATTTAAATGACAGGTAATTAATTTTCATTATAATATCTTAATACGAGTGTTGCAGGCAGTCGGAAAATCAATACCAGACTCGACGGCATATGTATTATCCACATATGTATACGCGTATTGTTAAACGGATTTATTTAATATTAATACTTCGCCAATCCGAAGGCTGTTAATAGGATTTCATATAGTTGTATTATGTTAAATTGCTGCTTAAAGATCTCGCTTCAAACAATAATTGGGAAACACATTAGTAGAAAAAACGAAACATTGAAATCTGATTAAAGAAATCGCAACAGCTTAAACGCCGACAATTTCACAATGATGATCAAGTGCGCAGAATTAATCCGAAAAATTTACGCAGCATTTAAATAATTGAATTAATTTACATGAAATTAGATAATTACAACTTATTATAGTTAGACTATGGTGTTTACGTATTTATACTGAGAAGTGAATAAATTAAATATAAATTATGGAGACATTGGAAGAATTTAAGGATATTGTTGCATTATTTTCAGCCTACTAAAATTATTAAAAAGAGAAACGATATTGTCATGTCATTCATACTCCACACAATTAACTCACCCAATTTTTATTTCGCATAAGAATCGGCAGTATTTTCCTAAATATCCTAGTGAAATTGAGTTTGTTCGACTATATTATACATAAAAATGAAGTTTGAAAACTAATAACAGATTATCGTCACTCTTACGTGGCCGACATAACACTCGTCGTGTCAAAATATATTTCCAGAGACCAAATAATAGAAATATTGCATCAAAGTCGTTGAATTTGCCATTTTATGTTTCACAAGAATGCAAAAACAATATAGGCTCCATTAAAAAGTTTATAGAAGTTCTTAACAGTTCGTAAAATAATCAGTTGTTCGTTCAATAAGTAATTCTTTTCATCAATCAGTGCATTTTCTCTTTAAAACGTTTCTGTACTCTAAATCAAGTAATCCAAGCATTAAATAAGAACGCGAAATAGAATTACTTTGTCCATTTTTGTCTACACTATGAGACGTTATACAATGATGACAGTGGCCACGATATAACAGAATTGACGCATGATTTACGCGGATTGCAATTTTGAAACAGAATAGAAATTATCTTCTTCTTTTAACCGTTTTAATAGATTGGAAATAATATAATGATGTTTTAAAGTGCTTTTGATTTCTACAGCATTTTAAATCGTGTCAGCACAATTTTGCCATAAATGCATCAAATCTGCAGTCTAGCAATAACTGATGTCCTTTTTCAGGAGTTACAGAGGAGATTGGATCAGACCCTGGGAAAGCCAGGCAGCTATCTGGCAGGAATCGACCGGGCAGGTAACGTGAAGCAGATGACGATAGGCGCGCGCCTGTACAGGGTAGAGCAGCAGGTGAGTTACCCTTAACTAAATCTGTATCTGCTGTTTACTAATTCGAATTGGACGTTTTACAAACCTTCACTACTAATAAACATGTATTAACACATATACGATCGGTAATATTTTCTACCGCCATTCACGGTACACCCTGTATAAAAGCAATGCAACTTGTTAAAAACCATATAATTTTCTTAACTTTACTGGAATGATCTCTGTTTGGTAAAAATTAGAATTTAATTTATTTAGAACTAAGAAAACAAGAATCAATTATTTTCTGTAATATGCAAATAACGAATTTTCGTCACTTGGCTATTGGTGATTGTTTGCGAAATAAAGAATTTTCGTCATGCGAACGAATATGTGTTAATACTCGCTTCAGCTGATTAGGTCCGTCATGGAAGAGATATAATGTGGTCGAAATACTGTGTTTAAGTCCAAATAGTACATTTTCGTACGAGATATGTCTATAAAATAATGAGACTGTTGCCGTACAATTGTTTAATTATTAATATTTGATACATTTATTAATGACAATATCTCCTTCTTGGTGTAATATCTTTCTTGGTGTAATGTATTTGATAGTATCGGAGCGTTGGTATATACAACAATACAGTATTTGGCGATTCAGCTCTTTCAATACCGTATAAAAATACAACACTGTATTTTATTTAATTTTTCGTAATTGTCACTTTCGTAAATGTTTCATTAATCAATAGCTGAGATTCTCCCGATTAAAATGAATCTAAATACGATACAGGTCAGATTAATTTCAATTAGTCTGCGATTATAAGCAATCTACAAGGTGTGTTGCATGACTTGTACACCTCAAGTAACTTTTAAAGTACGGTTTCTATGAAAAATTGTTAAATATGTGGTTTCGAAGGTGAATAGAAATCGTTAATTGAAGATGAATAGGGAAAATTTTCAAGATCAGCTAATCCAACTTTTTTTCAGATTGAATTGGGTTGTAGTTACTTAACTCATCCTGTGATCCATGTCCTATTTACGTCGTGTTTGGACTCATTTTAATCGGAAAAACCTCTGCTATCTCTTAGCGTTATAATCATAAAAATAAGATGTTAATTGCTAAAAATCAAATTTTTGTCTTGCATTAATATTTTTTTTATAGTATCTCGCGAATTCAATTTGAAATTTCGACTGAACGTCAAATAAGCATACATATTTCAGCTGTTGTCAGTTTTTGAGTTATACTCTGGCTAGTTTCAGAAGTTATACGGCCAGTCTCATTAACTTTTGACACATTTTGTATTATGTAGGAGTTATTGAACAAAATGATGGAAGTTTCCTGAAACTGAGATGAAACTCCACGAAAATTCTGTCAAACTATATTAAAAAGTTTATATGAAGTTATCGAATAATGTGAGAATAGTTTCAGCGAAATGCTATGCAAATTTAAAAATTCTACTAAAAATATGAAAAATGAAAATAAAAAAGAAATTAAAAAATAAATTGAAAAGAATTTATATGTATAAAAATTGTTGAATATTTCTATTTGTTTTCATTACTTTTTCCAATTTTCATATAATTTTACTATAAATATCATTTCATACTATCGTATTGTACTTCATTCCTAAATAGAAGTTATTGAATAAATTAAAAAACTTGCTACATGAAATGACGTTGTATTATATAATATTATTTAATTCTACAAAATTCGATTATATCTAAATCTAAAAAATGAAAAATGACAAAATTGTCTTGCGAATATATTGAAATTATGACAAATCATATTTAAAGAATTGTATAATAACAAATTATATTTATGGATTTGTATAAAATTAATAAACCAAATGAGAAACGTTTCTAATGATAAAATCTATATTAAAATTATCGAAAAATAACAGGGACATCGAGAGAAGTAATGAAAAGCGATAGAAACTATATTTGCCAATTATTATTAATAGCTACGAATTGAAATGCCATGAAGTTATAAGTGGCATGCGCCTCTTTTGGAATTTTTAATTTTATATTATCCCCACCGATTTTATGATAAGCCATTCATTATCAGTGTGCAACCGCAATTCCATTTTAATTTATTAACCATATGTTCGATGAACGCATCAAAGTCTACACAATAGGTATGGATCACTGTCGATTCTCTCGTTTTTAGTGCGCAAGTAATTGCGCACAGATTTCACGTAAATGTCATATTGTAAATTGAGACGTGTTTGCCTCGTTTGAATGCACACTGTCATTTCATACATCGTACCGTATTGCACGATTAATTGGCCAACCATTATTGACGTTTGAATTCAACTAACAGTGTAATTAATAAACATAAACGTCAATAACGTAATATGCCATATTAATGGTAATGGATAATTCACAATCCATAGATAATGAGAAAGGAAAAAATAAGTAGAAAGAAAGGATCACTAGTTGACCTTGCTTTCTACTTACGACCATATGCTGTTTAAAAGGATTTGTTTGAATCTGAATACAAAATTAAAGAATAACGAAGAATTGGTTTTCTGCAGAATTATTTTAATTGATATATGTAATTGCAATTAACCCCTTGCCGTACCATTCTTTTTACAATAATTATGATTAGAATTATTACGATCCCACTAATTTCTTAAAAAAAAAAGGAATTTTATATTTATTGTGTGCTTACATCTACTTGAATGTTTAAATATTGTTGAAAAAAGAATAAAATTTTATTTCTACTTAAAGGAACGGATGAACATTCGTACCTACTAGCTTATCTTATTATATTATTATAAGATATAAGATATCTTATTAAAGATAACTAACAACAAAATTTATTAATCTTTTTCAAAGTTTAGTTATATATAACACGATAATATGTTTTAAATTCATTTAAAAATTAAAAACAAATAGATAAATAACTTTAGTGACTGAGAGTAGACATACGACCACAAAGGGTTAAAATTAATGTAATGGATTTTTGTCTTGAGAAGACACATTCATTAGTCTATTCCAACTTTTCTGTTCCACCGTGATTACGTCGTCGTTTAGCAACGTAATCAAAACATTGCAATCACAATTAATCTTTCGTCGTAACTGCAGCCTAGGAGCCACTTCGTACACTTCATATGCGTGTTGCGTACTTAGCCTTTACCTTCAGCACGGACGGCATCAATCGTCCCCTTTTTCCCTGTCAGATGGCTCTCTTTTCCTCGTGGCATTTTTCTCGTTGACCTTTCCAACCACCACAATTGGCACCCAAGGTTGCCGAATAAAATCTATGAAAATAAATTCTATTTATACGAAGCGAACGAAATAACTTCAACAATTTCAGAATATTTCATTTGTTTTTCATCACGCGAAAATACGTACGTCAAAATGGAACATTTTCATCTTTATGGTGTTCTTCTATTATCATTGAAGTTAAGGAAACTATTTGTTTCTATATGGAACAAAATAATCGGTTTTCTTGAAATATTTCACTAGCTTTTGATAAAATTTTGTATAAATTTTATGCAATTATTTTTATAAATATTCTTATGAACTGTATTGCTTTGAATATTTTACTTGTTTTTGTATAAAATTGTATAGGCTTATGATTTCCTACTCGAAATACTAGAGGACATGTATCAGTTCGTATTTCTTTTTTGATCACGTATTTCTTCAACCTTAAATTTATTTTGTTACATTTTAAATTTAAAGAATTGGTTTTCTTAATTCTAATAAGAATGGAACAATATAATATACTTTTTATGTCGAAATCATATTTCAAACACACAAATATGTCTCAAACTATTAAAATATCGAAAATTTCGTATAACTATGTTACGCACTGCACAGAAAATTAAACGAAATCAAACTTTTCTAGCGGTTACACCAGAACAGCTTTTTAAGTCCAACTTTGCTTAACCTCTTCAGGGATGAATTTTTATAGTATGGTACAACCTATTTAATGGTTTCTTTTTTTAACCGATTCTCATTTTCTTTACACTTAGAGTAATCATAATTTTAAGAAAACTGAACGTACACATACGTGGCAGTATACCTGAGAAGGTTGAAATACTGCCAAAAACACTCTAATTGAAGCTAGTTTACAATTTCATTTTCGCTATCATACGTCCTCAATATCTCTGACAACAGCTAACATAACAAAAGATAAACTTTTGTTTCTACCAATCGAGTGTTACTCGCAAACGGAATGACTAGAAATCTGAAAATTTCCAAATTACATCGCATGCAAAGAGAGTATCGTTTAGCATCGAAACCAAAAAAAAAAAAAAAAAAAAATAAGAAACGTCCCGACGACCTGTTCTTGATGGTTATTCTGACAGGCCGTTTCCGAGACAAGCGAAACATTTTCATTCGATTGCGTTCGCCGGCAATTTGCCGAGCCACTCACGCGTGAAAAACGCGTTCTCCCCACGGGGACGAAGAAGTTTCTCGGCGCGCTGAGAGATCGATTCTTACATGAACCATTTCTGTCCGCAGTTGTCCGTGATGGACAAGAAATTGGACCACCTGGGCTACGTGCTGAACGCGGTGGCACAAAAGCAACAAATACCCCTGAGGAGTATAGAGGACGACGTGTAACAGAAAGCCCCCGGCGTGCTCGTGCCATCTGTTTCGCGATCACCGGCAATCCCGTGGACTTTACCCCGTGTTACCATAACCAGCGTCGCTCCGAACATGCTCAGCGAGAGCTTCTGAACCGCTCTCCCCCCCTCTCTCTCTCTCTCTCTCTATCTCTATCTCCTCTCTCTCTCACTCTCTATCTTTCTCTTACACACTCTCTTCTATCTTTCTCTCACACACTCTCTCTTTCTCTCTCGCTCTGTCTATCTGTATCTATATTTTTCCCACACAGGAGCCCGAAAGCGCTTCTGTCGAAAAATATAAAAATACAATCCGAGGTCGGAGAATAAGATCGTATAAGGGAACTGGACAATCCGGACGGCTCTGTCTCGGCTGTGAACAGACACGCCAGGAGGAAAGAAAGCAGCCCGCGAACGGAATCGAATGCCTGGAAACGCGGAGGATCGCCGGAAGCTGGAATCGGCGCGAGGAGGGGTACCGAGTATCGAGCGCGGAAGAAGCGGAAGAAGCGTACTGAAAATATGTGGCTGTCGAGGAGACGTGGTTGAACGGACACGGATCGAGCATAGCTGCGTTCGATAGTAATCGATTGTTTGTACGATACCGAGGTCTGCTTTCGAGGGGGATTTGTTGATCGAAGAGATTGGGACTGGGATTGTCTGCTGATAGAATCCGTGGCCGGAGCGCGAAGATTGGGTCGAGATCGTTGTAAATGAGAGCGAATCGGCTGTGATTTTATATAGATCGATTCGCGAGGAATCGGTGGACAGCGGTGTTTGCGGAATCGATTTTACGACGAACCGGGGAAGAGGAGCCGATGAAAGTACTGAAATGAGACGGCGTTGTTCAACGGGGAAATGTTGGAAGGCGATTTTATTTTTGCTTCTGGACAGGAGGCTGTGGAGGACGGTATTAATGACCGCGCGTGCGATATTGATAGAAAATCGCTCTATTTTTACCGACGGAGAGGACGAAAATAAGATGCTGAGCCGATGCGAGTAATTACGGCGATGGAGAAGAATGAGATTTGATTCTCTGATTTTTGACGGCGAGGAGAGTAAAGGAAACGGATAATGAGAATTGAAATTAATGTGGTTTTATTCGATGAGAAGAATAGAGACGGGGACTGGAAGAGAAATTCGATCCGATAAAACGCGCTTTCATTCGAATTTTTAACAAAGACGAAGACGAACTAAATAACAGAGATAACATCGTGTCGGATGAATACGGTTTTGTCCCTTTTTTCATGGCGAGAAAGGAGATATTAATAAATGAGACGACATTTCGTTGAATTACCGATACAAATTGGAATTAATACGATATCATTTTAATTTGAAACAAAGAAGGAAATAAAGTATTGGGAAATACTTTAAAGAAAGAGGGGAAAGGTGATTTTCAATTCCAATTCTAACAAAGACAGAGAGGAAAATAGGTAACGAAGACAAAGAGAAAAATGATTAACAAAAAAGTTATTTATTAGGCGAGTGATAATTATTGAAATTAATAGGATTTCTAACGAAAACGAAATGAAGAGTGAGTAACAGAGACAACGTTAATTAAACCAGTGATAATTATTGGAATTAATACAATTTGATTTGAATTTGTAACACAGACAAAGCGGATAATAAATATCAAAGACTAAGGGAAACAATGATTAGCAAATACGATGTTTATTAAACAAGTGATGATTGTTGATATTAATACGATTTGATTTTCATTTTTAACAAATACAAAGAGGAAAATGAATAACGACGATGATAGATAAAAATTAGTGACATTTAATTTTCGATTCCAACAGAGACAAAGAGAAAAATGAAAAACAACGGCGATGGTAATTAAACTATTCATAATATATGACATTAACATGATTTTATTTTCATTTTCAACGAGGACAAAGGCTAAGATGAATAACGAACACGATATTAAGTAAAAGCCAGGTGATATTCGATCGGCTTTTCAATTTTCGTGAAGGGGGAAAATAAAAGTGAAGAGACAAGCTAATATCGTTTATTGTTTTCCGTGACGCGGAAGCAAACATAACTGGCAGAATCGATCGAGATTCTCGGGCTTAATAGTATCTGAATTCGCTTCGAAAAGAAAATCGCGAGGCACAGTTCCTCAAAGAATCCCCGCACCGTGGACCAAAACAAAACAAAATGGCTGTCTGAAGAACGCGAGCTATCCACATTCCCAGAACTTTGCTTTTACAGTTTCATGAAAACCTTGGAGTTGCATACCGGGAGAATGCTAAGAACGTGGGAGAGATCGAAACTCCGAATCAAATGAGAACACTATCGGTCGGGTATCAATTGACTGGATTCTAGAGGAAGGAATTCGAACTGCCGACGCTGAGACACGGATTAGTACCGATGAAAAACGAACTCCTTGGATTCACGTAATAAATCGAAGCGGTGATAAGGAAAGATATTTTGTAAAAATGAAAACAAATAGTAGCAGATCATCGCTAATGTAACAAAAACTAAAATGAAATCAATGTCGTGGATTAATGGTTCCATTCGTGATGCGACATTGATGAAAAGTAAAATTAAAGTAGTGGGTGAAATATGCAATACTGAACAACAAAATTTTATGGACTTGTTTCAATTGAAAATATGAACACAATTTTTTTACTTTCATGAAAAATTGACGCCATAAGTAAAGAGAGATTATTAAGGGAAATTAATAGAAAATTAATAGAAAAAGGAAATCTTGGTTTAATAGATCTTATGAAAAGTGGAAAATAAAATTTTTAAAATAGATGAAGGATTTATTGATTAAAAATAAAATCAAGATAGTGAATAAAAATAGCCTTGATGAACAAAGAACTTGTATCATCCAGGTTGGAATGGAAGGTCAATATAATTCTTTATTGCACTAGCAATAAATCGAGCAATAAGTAAAAAAATAGAATTGAAACAGTGATTGGACAAAGTATTGATAAAAAATGAAAAATAAAATTGTAAAGATGAAATTGAGTGTACAAGTTGGATAAGATTTAAATTGGAAAATTCAACATAACCTCTTCTGTGTTCCACAATAAATCGAAGTAATAAATAAAAGAAACATTTATGAAAAATAGCATCGACGAAAAGTAAAATGTAAAATTATAAAGTTATATCAAGAAAGATCCATTGGTGTATAATATTATAGAATGAGCGGAAAACAAGACTAATTTAAAATAAAATCAATTTCGTGGAGAAAGAATGCATTATAACAAGTAAGGAATTTGAATGGACCAATCCCAATTATCAACAATTAGCCCGAACCTTTTTTATCGTCCCAATAAATTGAAGCAATTAATGAAACGAGCGGCAATAAACAAAATCAACAACAGAATCGAGACATTGATTGAAAGCAGCAACAACGAAAAATGAAAAATGAAACTGTAATGATGAGTGAAGGGATCGTTGACATGAAATAAAATCAAAGCGATGGATAATAAATTGGAATAAAGCAGTTCCAATTTTTTAAAAAATCGTTGCAAGCTTCCTTTCTCTCCGTAATAAGTCGAAGTAGCAAGAAAGCATTAACTAAAAGTAAGAAAGAAAATCGCAGCGTTATCGTAAAACAGAACCGAAGTGGTGAATAAATTAATTATAGCTTTCGAACGATTATAGATAAAAATAGATTATTTAAAAAAGAAGAAAATAGAAACAGAGATTGTAAGAAGCATTTATCGAGTATAAAAGGTAAAACTGACGTGGTGGATGAAAAAAGCATTGATGAAAAATTGTACAATCAAAGTGGTGAACAAGGAATTTTCATGGACCAGTTTTAATTTAAGAAACTGAACGCAACCCTTCCCTAGCCTCTTACGAAATCGATACAGTAAATAAACGGAGAATAAAAAGAAAAACAAAAAAAAAATAAAACTGATAGGAAGGCTAAAAATTGAATAAAATACAATCGAAATTATAGATAGAGAAAACATTGGTTAACAAAAAACACTAACGGACCAGTGTTAATTAAAAAATTCGACGCTACCTTTTCGGCCCTACAAGAACTCGAAATAGCTAATAAAACAGGCACTGATAACGAATAGAAAATAAAATTGACGCGGTGGATGAAGATCAATGGAAAATACAGTCAAAGTAGTTGATTAAGAAATCATCGCTGAAAAATTGTACAATCAAAGTGATAAACGAGGAAGTTCAATGAACCAGTCTTAATTTAAAAAAGAATCAACCTTTTTCAGTCAAACGATAGAAGCACCAACAAAATGTTGAAAAATAGACGCGAAACAATGATTAAGTGGAGCGCGAACACAGGACAGAAGCTGAAATTTACATGGCGGATGAAGACAGTGTTGACATAAAATTGTACACAATCATGAACAAGGAATATGAACGGACCAGTTTCAATTTAAGAAAATCAATTCGACCCTTTTCAGTCCCACAAGAGACCGAAGCAGCGATGAAAATCGATACCGTCAGAAATGGAAAACGAAAATCGACGTGTCGGATAAAGGTTTATCGATAAGTAACAAAATCGACAAATAGCTGAGACTTCGATAACGTCTGAAACATTAACGAGAAACGAGAACGCTGGAGCTCTGCTGTCCCTTCGACCACAGCGACCACCTCGAGGACCATGGAATCAGCCAGAATCGGTGGACGCTTACGTGGAGACGGTGATCCTCGGAGACGATTCACACAAACAATCACGCTAAACGCACAGAAACGATTCTTGTATTGTTCTGTTCGAGTGGAGGCGGCATTCGGGGAGAGCAGTGGATTTCTCTGCGTGATGAAATAAATGATAAACAAAGACGATTGTCCTTGGAGATTCGAAGGATTTGGGACCGGAAATGGCTCGAGAGTCACGATAGCCCGAAAAATAAGCTAGATCTCGAGCGGGAGGAGTGGGGGTAGGCCGCGTGAAGTGGCACTGCGCGTTGCTCACACGGTAAAAAGATAGTATGATTTCATTAAACAATTTGAGTCGCTTTTATCTGTATCGAAATCACCTTCATCTTGTATCGAATGAAAACTTTTCTATGCAGATTACCATAATCCATTGTTAGCCGAATATCCAGTAACTTTATATAAATTCAGAAGTTTTCTTTGATTTATTTCTTGTAATTTGCATTAAGTAGCGCATGAAACAAAAATGCATATAAGAATAATAACGTTAACGAAAAGAGACTCGTTAGGCAACGGCATACGCCCCTCCTTCAGCTCGAAATCTAGGGTAGTTTTCTGGCTGCCATGCTCGAGAGGGACGTGTTAGCGTGCTATGGCAGCGGGAGGCTGTTTCAGCGACGGCGGATCGTACGCAAACGTATTGGGAACATCTATATCGGGCCAACTAGGAATAATAGAGGAACAATAAGCGACTAAAGAGAAACTTCCTAGAATCAGATATAACTATCTCTAACTAGGCTTACCTATAATACGTATACAGAGAGGATTAATTGCATAAAAGATTATTATTATATATATATACATACGTATACATACTCTATTGTACCGTATTATTGAATTCTATTCGTTTCTAGTCGCTGCTGGTAATAACGTTCAATTAATAAGCCTTAAATTAATCACAGACTTTAAGATTTAGCGTGGTACACTATACAAAAACCGGTGTCGAGTTACTTCATTGACTTGTATAGATACCTACTCGTACTTGGTCGATTTTTTCAATTTACTAGCACAAACGCGGAACTTGCCGATTAAAACTATGCTTAAATAAGATTGTCCCTCGTGCCGTTTCCCCGAAATGGACACTTTTCTGCCCTTTGCGCGAGCGACTCGATTATCATTAATAACGCAATTGGTCGTTCTATTTCGTTCGGAATTTTCACCATTGTTTAACGGCGATTCTGAATCAGCAATATTAATTAATGTTGCGATAAATAGTGAGATGCTTAAAATTCGAAATTCTTGATTACGTTAAGAACATTTCTCGGCTGAAAGTTGAGTGATATTTAAAAAAGAAAAAACGAAAGGCGTTGTTTGGTTTAATTAATATTTTATCGAGTGAAAATTTTGGTGTCAATATTGTTTTCTTTAACGAAGGTGTAGGTATTTTATTGTGTTGATTAACAGAGGTTGCTGTTACGTGCAGGAATGTGTTAATAGGTTTTTCGTGAGAAAATTATTAGGACAGTAATTAGTAAGCTAATAGTTGTCATGCTTATGTGAGAAAATTGTTAAGCGAGTAATTAGATGGCAATTAGTTATCATGGTTATGTGAGGGAATTGTCAGGAGAGTAATTAGTTGACGATTAGTTGGCATGGTTATGTGGGGAAAGTATTAGAAGAGTAATTATTAATTATAAATTACTCTCAATTAATTAGTTTAGGAGATACTTTAAGTATACCCAATGAATAAAGTATACTCAACTGGCACCACTAGACAACTTTGAATATTTCGATAACCATTAGGTGGTTTTCATAGATTTTTAAAAAACCTTTCATTCTTTGTATTTAGGATTCATATTCTTTAAAGTAATTAATTTGAGTAAATCATGGGGTCTTTAATTTATTGCGTTTCAGCTACAAAAATTACATAGATGTATCTAACATGAAACAACTATTTATTTTGATACTATTTTGAACATTTAAATATGTTCAAAGGTTAAAGCAACTTTTTACATTACAAAAATTCCAAATACTGGACTGTCAGCGATTGCAGTTTATAATTATTCATAAAAATATGCTAAGCTGGCTGTGTATCAAAACAACGTCAGTTTTTCAAATATTTCAATTTCAATAATAATAACGATTACATTACAATAATTTCTAAACTCGTAGCTTTTAAGTACTTTAATATCTTTTCTCGGAGAATAAAAAATATAAAATCTAATTAGAATTTCAGCAAAGACGATGTTCGAATATTCTCTACGCCTTTAGTTACAAAAAATCATACTAATTACATCGATAGAAATGAGACACAAATATTCGATTTTTGTCTGAACAAATTATTAATGCAATCAATAATTTTGCACACGATTTCTGTTTTTCTCACTCGTTATATGATAAAAATACAAAATTGCTTTCAATTTCGTCAATTCCAATTGACACAGAATGTAAAAGGCGTCCTCCAATTATTTCACTACTTAACGACGTATCGATTTAAATGCGTCGTCACTAATTAAGTAAAATTAGTTTTCTCATGAAAATTAATCACTTAATTAACCCCAAATGTAATCAACTTTATTAAAATCGTCTGAATCTAGCATAATCGAACAGTTCGCATCGCATCCTGCAATGCTAGACAATCGCTTACAAACACTAATAATTTCTTTTAAAAAAGTAAATCAACTCGTCATTCGCATTCAATAAATAAAATAATTATTTTGTTAGAAAACATCCATGAAAACAAATGCAATCTTGTTCTATTGCTAAACAATGAAAAATTGTATTTACAATTATCAACGGCAATTTAAACGAACTCACAACTCCGAGATGTGTAGCCTTATACTTAAATTTTCATTTTAGAAACCCATTTTTAATTAACGTTCCTTGTAATTAATTTAGTAAATTCTTATTCGATATAAACTTTCATTTAACTGGAAAACTATGATTGAAAACATAACCTTGACATAAGTTTTCATTTAACGTGAAAACTTTTATTTTATTCAGAACATTTCAATTTTGCACGAAAGACTGCAATATAATAATTAGTTTAAAAGATGTTTAAAACAATGCACATTGACATAACTGGCACAAATGGACAATTTGGAATATCTCAGTAATTTTATTTTTAAAACTCATGGAAACGAAAGTTTTGAAGTCTGAAGAGTTTCTGTTATATTTCTCGAGGTACCTACGCGATTGTTATAGAAAGTTGAAGGTCGCTCGTGCAAGGGTTGATCTCGCATAATCCCTCCTCACTTCGGACGCTTGTTTCCTTCACACTCGCTGCGAAAGGACCTCCCCAATCGAATTCAAAGAAGCTGGACACGCGACTGCCGACTCTTTTCCACGCGAGCAATTAGGCGATTTGTCCTTCAGCGTGGACCATATTGAATTTTGTTCGAGGAACAACGGGAAAAGCAAAGTTGTATTAAACGCAGACGTTCGTTTAGTGCCTTTTCATTGAAGCAATTACAGTACTATTTTAACTGTCACTTGTTAAACATATGTATATATATGTTACATAGTATAATATGCAATCTGCCGGAGAAGGCTGCGCGGATCCTTTGAAACAGAATAACATTTTTAAACAAACAACTCTTAAGTCATTTCGAAATTTACCTAGTGATGCGTGTGACAATGTTTGAAAAAAATCTGGGTGATTTCTGTCACGAAGGAAATAGCAAAATTATCTACTAATTTTCGAATATGAAGTGAAAAGGACGTGAATACATTTTGTATTTACGTACAGGGTGTCACGAAATTACGCAGGACTATCACAATGTGATTTAACACACTCGAATTGGTGATAGAAATTCGATTCTGAGAGGTAAATTGAATAACTTTGTCAATAAATGAGGGTAAAGTTTATAACAAAAAGTTTGATTTCATTACTAAAATCTTTATTGAGTTTACAAAAATTTTGTTTGGTGGACGTTGGCGGACTTGACTTCCAAAATTGACTTCGAAAAGTTAAGGTTAAGAATCGAAAATTTCTTTATTTATTTCGTTTATTTACAGAGAATCCTGTAAACGTAAACTTTTCAAAGTTCATCCTCGCGACGAGTAGAATACGATGAAATAAAAAATATTGCTGCGCCTCTTCAAGATCGAGGGTCAAGATCAATTTTGTCGACAGTGGAAAATCGTTTAATGACTTTTTATGGAAATTTAAATTCTAATCAATTTTAAATTTGGCTATAACTGATCACAGTAAATTTTTAACGTAAGATTTAGCTATAATGTTATTTGTTTTACAAATTTTACTTAAAATAGGAGTTCATAGAAATTTAAATTGCAGTTTAAAAGTTTAAATTTTATCGAAATTTAATTATTTAATTTAGTTTAACTTAATATAACATTTTATTTAATTTTAAATAGTAATAAATTTTCAATAGACATATCAATTAATTGATTTTATATTGGGATGGAGCCAATTGCAATGCATCTGCAATTTCTAAAAATTTCATCGAAATTGTTGAAAAAACAAGCGACAGGCTTCAGTGTTATTATAGTTGTTCATTATAGTCCTGAGAAATCTCTGCGAAATGTATTTTTTAAATTTTCTTTGAAAGATAAAAAAATTTGTCAGCAATTATATATGGCATCTACTTAATTAATTCTTCTAATTTTTCAAAAAAGCTTAAGTTGGAATTTTGGAAAATGTTACTATATTTGAAAGGATGTACGGAGACTTTCTTGATTAATTGTAGGTGTTAACCGGTTTGGTGGTAAATGTTTCTATATATTCACGCTGAAAGATGAATTTTGAAAGTGTATAGGGTATTCGTGAAGTGTACAGTTGAATTTCTGGATCTTTGATTAAAACTTGTTTAAAATATTTAATCGAAAATGCTATTTAATATCTTTATATTAAATACATTAAATTTGTTAACTGACCGTGTGTCTTCATGATTGCAAAATAACATCTCATTCATTCATGAAAATTATTTTGAAAATTATTTATAGTTATCAGCAATTTTCTGCAGTTTCTATTCAGAATGTATTGTAATAATCTCTTTCAGTTAAACAAAATAACAAATTGTAATTGATGATTTTCCGAAAAGCATTCCGTTTCTCATTGTATCAATAACATTTTACAAAATTTCACGAACATCCTATATGTACGATACAATGAACATGTACAAGGTATGCAAAAAGGAACTGACCTATATTAAAGTTGAACAACTTTAAATCGTTCGTCCAATCTAAACGAAAATATTTTATTCATTAAAGCAATCAACATGTGAATTAATAATATCTTTAAAGCAATCTAGAATGAAAATTTGGAAACACCAATTTTCCATTTCACTTATTTATTTATAAATATTATTTTATGCAATTATATTCTTTTACAGTTCTATGTAGAATTAAAAGATATTTAATTACAATAACGCAAAGTACATTTAATTACAAAAACGCAAAAGAAATATAATTACAAAAACACAAAAGACATTTAATTATGAAAACTTAGAAGGCATTTAATTACAAAGACGTGGAACAAATATGTGTTACGTTCAATGTTTAGAAAATTACAATAAAAGTTAAAAAAGACATTTTCTGAGACACATACAATTAGTGGTTTCTTGCAATGCGATATTGCAACAGAATCTACAAAAATCGGACAAACGATGAAAGCTGACTCGATTTCGAAGCAGCTGCGCTTTGTGCAACCTGACGAACGATTATGATCACGATCACCATGGAAAATAGATTGGAAAAGGGGATGGGGAATAATGGCAGTGTATATATTACCCACAGTACCAAAACAGAAATGAAGAATATTCCTGCATAGGAATATATTTATATTTTCTACGTAAGCTATCGAGTGCAGCACGCAAACTACCCTAATCTAATCGACATCGTAAGAGTTTTGTCGTGTTAATTTTACGCGAACTACGCGGACGTGTGAATAGGTAGCAGAACAATGATAGCAGTTTGATTTTCTACATTGCTTTCTCTGTCGACCATTCAAGCGCAGAAAAGGTAATATCTTTGTTTGGTGATTATTTCGAAGCTTGATCTCCTCTGTCAATGGCCCAGAAGTAACTTGTCAATGTGATCGTTTTGAATCACTATTCCTTGCACATATTACTGCTATAGGAGTTTTCAAAGTGTACGGACAAATATATTCAACATTGCATTAAGTCTAATATTTAATAGTAACTTTAAAAAAGAGAACGTCAAGTCATCTATGTAGAATATGGATCACTATAGAGTGTCCGAGAAGATTTCTAGGGTAAATTAAAAAACCTTTTTTCTTAGCGAAAATGTTCTTCGATGCTTCGTTGAAGAGTTATTAGCAAAAAAGGTGAACCAATCACAGACTGAGTGCTGCTGGTTCCCGTTCTCTGGACAGCGTACGCAACGCCGCTACTGTAAAGCGTCGGTGGTACTCGGTCTCTAATTGGTCCGCGTTTTCTCTTAATAGCTTGTTAACGCTGCCACGAAGAACATTTTCGCTAAGGAAAAAGTTGCTTCAATTCACCTCGTAATTCGAAATGACCAAACGTTGAAACTCGAGCAATACTAAATCTATTTTAAGAAGCAGAATGTGCGCGGTAATGTTAATGTCTCAATCACAAAGTTGAAAATATTTAAACGGAAGTTGCTTCGAAAAATGACGTTGACAACGTATTTCGGGGTCATCGATATTAAAGGAGAAGTCAATCTTCTGAACGATTGCCCTAATGATAAGTGCTTGTTTCTCGTGTACACGTACATCACGTTGTTGCAAAGCATATTGAAACTATTCGAGTCGTATTTTATATTACGTTTACGAAAATGTGTATTCTACACCCACGTTTCACGAAACAGAGAACAATATTTATCTCCCACAGAGTTAATATTTTTTTTATGAAGATGTGCGATAGCGGTGAACGTAGTTTGAGGCTACGTAATTTCAAAACAGTATTTCCTCTGTTATGTTTTAATTCAACTTTCGCTATGTTTTAATCCAACTATCGACGATTTTACGAAATCTTCTGAGCGACATCACGTGATCCAATTATGTACAACAGGATTATTATGGAACAATGTAGACGTGTATTCCCGTCTTCGATATAAGAATTGAAATCACGTTGTTGTAAAAGAAAGCGAGAATGTCTTTCGACGATAATTTAAATAAAACGATCTAAATCTTATGGTAAAGAGGAATATCGAAATTTAATTAAAATCGCGTTGATAATTGAACGAATTGTTTTAAATACAACAAGTGATACAATCATTATGAGAAATACGTGTGCGTTGTTTTTATTATACTTTTAAACAGAGATAACATTCTGCGATAAATATTGTGCGACCCGATATTTAAAATCATTTCTGAGAACGTCAAGAAACTTTGCTAATTCATACGATTGTTTTAATTATATATAAAATCTAATAGGATTATTATAAAACTACAGAACAATTTTCAAATTTTAATTGAGATATGGAATACGATAATGATTGTATTGATTAAATTTTATTCAAGCGTGGAAAAATATTGTCCTACCAAAGAATAAAAAGATGTACAAACAAAAGAGAATGTTGAATTTAGCTGATTCGAGAATATTCTCACCAATCACAAATGTTGTTTCAAATAGACCAATTAATGGAACACATGTTGTCACGTGACGATAATTTAATTATTGAAAGTTATCCAAAAACTTGCAAATATTTTACCAAAAGATTCGATTCGTTTTCCGCGAGCGGAGGCACAGTGTATAGAAAACTACATTAAGCTTCGAAACGACAGTCGAGTGAACAATTTCTATACATTCCATTAAAACCGTGGCCGACGAAAGAGAGCGGTCATAAAGAGGAAATACTGTTTACGCTGTTCGGAAGAACAGAGGCAACGTTTCACGCTCGAATGGTTGAGCATTTGAAGTTAGGTATGTACCGGATATACAGAACTTTCTCGTTTAGTTGACGGGGCACGTGAGTCCTCGAAATGCACGAACGTCTTTGATTCGTAAAGCAAACTAATACGTTGCATACGCTCTGTTCTCGACCTACTCGATCGAGAACATGATCGACATACGCGCGAGGAGGACCAGTCTCTTTTAGAATAACGATCGATCGAACTATTGCACTGAAATTATCTATATTGTGATTAGATTCTATCGTAATGCAACTCTGTAAATATATGTATATATATGTATGTACATATATATACATATGTAGACACATATAGTTCTATAAATATAATAAAACATTTAACATAAAACATAACGTATTACGTATAGCATATGACGTATGATTAATTAACAAACAGTAGAGACTGTTTTCTTAAGCGAAGCGACTTCTAAGAGTATTTTTTTAAACTGGATACTTTTACATTCCAAAGATCCCAGAACCCTTTGCGCTCTATCGACCGTATAAACAATACGTTCTGTTTCGTTGTTCTTTGTTCATGTAAAGAAATTAATGTGCGTTTCGTTTAGTTGAAATAAATTGTTTTTGTTCTACTAACACGAATTTACGAACTTATTTTCTGTTTTCAATTATCGTCGTTATTTTTCGTGATCGTTTCAATCATATTTTTGGGGATTATGGCTAATATTTCCATTCTTCTAATCATTTAAAATTTAAACAATGTTTCTGGAGTCTACTGTTATTGTCTCTGGTTTTTTAGCAATTTTTCTGTTATTATAATTGAAAATATAAATTAACTTGAGCTAACTTAAGAAAGTTGAATAATTACTACTCAATACTGGTTCAGATATTATTGTAATAAGAGATTAAAAGAATATTTTTGTATATTTTGTTTATTTTGACAATTAAAATTGTCTTTCGGTTACAATTTGTTGAAAAGAATAAGTTTGATTATTTTTATTACTAATAATTTTTATATATATAAATAATATCATTAATTTTTTTGTTGACACTGAATAAGAAATAATTGTTAAATAAATTAAATAATTTCGAGTACTGTGGTTTGCGAGATAAATTAGTAACACAAATTATTGAAGAAACAACTACAAAGGTTTTAATCACTATATAATTAATATTTACTTATTGTTTTTCGCCTTTGCGTTGTGTTCGATTCAATTTAACAGAAATTGACAATTTTAATTAAAGCAGCTGTTTTTTAATAATTTTTGAACGATTTTACTTATGACGTTCACATTTATTCTGCACATAGAAATTCGTTTGTTAAAGATAAAATAAAACAATTTTCTCAACAAACGTAAGTGAAGTTCATACTACAACATTTTATTTATCCTTGTTGATTTTACAGAAATTTTATTCAAATCGAATTTTTGCCCTTAAAATTTATTTTTCAAGATGATAACTAAATTATATCATCTGCAACTGTAAATTAAATGAATTTTTCAAAAGTAAAGATAAACCAAAATTTTTCCTCAATTCAATTTTAACCTAACATTTGCAAAAGCGTATCGAATAAATTAGCAAATTTTTGAACGATATAGGTCAATAATTTATGCAAAGACGAAGAACAATCATAAGTAGTTAACTAATACAGTAAATTACAGTAAATTAACCCGAACAGTGCTCGAGGACTGATCATTTCTACCGAAATTTGATTCGCTTTACTTCGAACATAACTACAAATGATTGAGCGTAAAGGTTTAAAGTTCGTTAACACATCACACTTTCTCAAGCACTCAGCTTGGCCTTTAAAAAAAATAACTCACTAGTAGTTCTAAAAAAAAAACCGTAAAACTTAGTAAACTCGCTGAAACGAGCCACGATAAATCAAAGAAAACTAAAAGTAGACTAAATGCAAGTTTTTGCGATGATAATGACGATTTCTTTTCGAATTTCTATCGCGAAGTCTCGATCGTGTTAGTTGTGGGATTAACCCTTTGAGGCACAGGATTTCAGGAAATAAATAGGCCCATGTTGCACGGAAATTTCGCCGGGTTTTTAATTAAACAAAATTAGTATATTTTTATTGAAAGCATATAAGAGCATAAACACATAATAATTCAATTGAATTTGTTGTTATAGAATGAGACTTAAATAATCCTACCGTATCACGTGGGTTCATAAATAAACAGAGTAAAATTGCAGCTGTTGCAATATTACGAAGTGGATCTAAAAATGTTCTATCATGCATTACCGTACATCAAAAAGGTGGGGCATTTTTAATCCCACCGTGCCCCACAAAAGTAGCAAGTTTTCAAATCGGAGAAGTGGGGGTAAGTCATGTCATATCGCGAGGAGTATCCGGCTCTATTGGCGCGCCAACAAGGTTGCAGCGTTATTTGTTGTCTAATGATCATGTAATATGTATATCGTTAAATTCATTTCAACGTTGACTTCAACATTATGGAATAAAAAACGATAGATTATAACGCATAACAAATTAAAGCGACCTCGATTGTTTTAGAAAATAAATTTTTTAGAAATGTTCTACATCGAAGTTATTAGGCATTTGAACATTCTTTAACTTTTGTTCAGAATATTCTTTTATAATAAAATTATAATTTGCTTACATTACTGGAATTGTGCTTACAAAAAAATGAACTATATTTAACCACTTATTGCGAATCGATGAAAATAATATAGCTTTCGATATTAACACTTGTTGGTCCACCCTAAATTTTTAAAGTGATGGTCATGTGAAAATCATAGTATAGTAAATCGTTGAATAAACTTGAAAAATAACACTACGAAATCAAGGTTATGTCACGTTACTTGATGCCATCTAAAAAATCCAAGGTGGTCATGTCTTTTAGTCGAAGAACAACAGATTTTGAAATTTGTTGTACTTTAATATATAGTCAATTAAATACTGATTAACTTCCATTCAAAACATTTCTCTCAGACTGACGAAAGTGCTTGAAAAATTATGGCGATTAGTTACGCACTGCACCCTGCATAGTGCAACGTCTAAAAATTAAAAAGGGAAAACAATAAAGACATAATGTGGAGTACAAAAAAGTAAATCTTCGTTATATATTAGCTTCTCAAATAAAACAAAGTATTACTTTTGCTTTTTACTCTAATGACGAAAAGAAATAAATAAAATTAAAATTATTTTTCTAATACCTACTAATTTCCGATATTTATTTCTTAGAAAATACTATTGTTTATAACATAATATTACTCTGTATTACTAGTATATATGTTCAGGAACGTAAGAAGCATCTTTCATTAATTCTGAACAAAACAGACATTTTAGATTTCGTCACGCCCATAAGACCAAATATCCCTCTGTGACTCGCTGCGCGTCATATAGCCTACTCCCATTCTTCCGAGTTGAAATTTTGGTTAATCTGCTGACTACTGTGATCTGGATAGCGGTAGACACGCTTGTTTCGTAGAAAGTAGGGGTATCCCTGAAATTCCGCCATAGTCGGCGACGGAAAACGCTGTGCGAAACATGCTGGAGCGTGTACAAACGTACGGTATATACTATAAACAATTCTATGGTGCCTCTCACTCGACTAACTCCACTATAAAGCAGCCGATAACTATCGATAAGTAGAAACTATAGCGTAAGACAGCGTTGCAAACAACGCGGAATTATACTTTGTAGGTGAGTAATAATGCGTTCTGTGAAACCGCGTGGAACCGTGCGAGGCCGTGTGTAGGCGGCGTAATAATAGCTCCGAAGGTGCGACACGAATTTTTAATCCCGTCGACGCTACAGTGATCGTTCATCCGCGCGTTTCCCGTTGATTCGAATCGCTGATTGATGAAAAACGAAAACAGTGTTGTCGACAGACTACAGACCTTTGTTTATCCAGCACGGTGTACGCTAAAAAGCCTTTGTTTTCATCGGTGACATAGTTATGGGGTCGAATCGAAAAATCGAAAATATCTGATATCGGTGAACACATGTTCTATAACACGTACGCGATTTTTAAGTTCAATATTTTCATAAATTAAATATCGTTTTTTATAAGTTAGCTTCTTCGTAGCTGATAACGTGACAGCCAATACGATCGATATGCACGATCGTGAATTTAATTTTCATATTTGAAAGAAAATTTTCTAAAGAAAGATCTTTAAAATCGAAGCTTCGAAGTGTTTCGACTTTTTAGAACCAGAAGTTTCGGTTAAAAAATCGGGACCGAATTGTGAAATACGCGATTGATGTGTGTTAATCTTTGTTTGTCTCATCGAAATGCAGGATTTGAATTTTGTGAAATAGGTCCTTCTTTTACGCTTTATTGAATTTAATTTAATTGTGGAAGGACATGTTGGAAACCAGGATAACAACAATGATAAAATAAACAATAAAATATCTTAAAAACCGTAGAAATTGTGCGTGAAAGACGAGTATTTAAATATCAGTATACACGTGAAATAGGAATACGCCTGTTATAAATACACACGCGTAACAGACACCACAGGTTTAATTTATGCAAATTGAAGAGAGAAACTGATTCTACCTGTTTTATTTATAAACAACGAATTTCACGTAAAAAAGCTATTACGCACGCTTTAATTATTTATTCATGCATACGTCTTCTAAAGGTGCTATAAAAAACCGTGTACAAAAATCTTGCTCTATTATTATCTCGTAAACTTGCTGCAGGAAAATGTTTAAGATATTATTATCCGATTCTGATCTCCTAAACTCGTTACAGAGAAATGTTTCGCAAAGCTTAATTCGATTTTTACTGTTATTAAAGAATAATAGAAATTTTGATGGTTCAAGAAAATTTTAACAAAAAATCTGTCTCCTTCTTTGAAATGCGATAAAGCTGTGTCGAAATTTGTAATTATTATTTTTTCTATTACCCAGTCCGTAAATATTTATGTTCGCACAAAAATCCGCCGCCTACTTTGATGAATTTCATCACCTCTATTATTACTCGCAAATAATGAACGCAATTTGTGAAATTTCTTTAGATACCAGAATAGTTTTTTTATTGTTCTCTAAATTCTCTAACATCCCTAAGTTTTTTTTAATTCGCCGAGTTCGCTGAATTCTCTCAATTATGTGAATCCATCACATTTTCTAACTTCTAAAACTACTTTACAGGGTGTCCAAAAGTTATGATACTAATGGGAAATGAGGTGTACCTGAGGTCATTTGAGGTAATTCTTCCCTTAACGAAAATGCAATTTGCGATTTCGTTTACAAGTTATTAAGCGAAAAACAATGACCAATGAGCGGCGGGGTTAGCTGACGCGAGGCGTCTGAGCCATTAAGCGGGTTCTATCACCCTGTTAACCACCTTGCTCCAGTTGAGCAATTATACCCCATTTTACACCCTTTTCCGTTAATAACTCATAAGTAAAGCCGAAGATTGCATTTTCGCTAAGGAAAAAATTACTTCAAATGACTTACAGAAACACCTAATTTCCCGCAAATGTCATAATTTTAGAACACCCTGCATATTCTATAAATACTGCGAATGCTCTAAATACTCAAATTTTTCAAAATTGTCCAAATTGTTTAAATTCACTAAATTCGTGCATAGAAAATACGAGGGAAAATCAAAACGTACTTTATTCAATTAAATCGAACTTCTGCAAAATCCTTTGTTGTCTACTTCGATTTGCGACTATTCAACTCGACATTACTGACAGTAGACAAATTTCACTTGAGAAATATACAATTAACAAATCAGTTTGCGCTACCAATAAATTACCAACCAATTAATATCGGATGTCCCATTACTCAATGTTCTTGTTTAGCCAAACTTTGACTTTGTTATGTGCAGTAGTCAAAAGCAAGTGTTATATAAGAAAATCAACTAGACTGCGGAACTTTATACATTTCTGACAAGTGTTAGTGGGTGAAATGTGAAACGCTGAACAATTTGACAAATGTGAAAAGGTCAATATATTTTTGTCAGGATTATTAGAATTATCAAAAGAAATCAGAAGCATAAATCATTTATTATGCATGAAAATTATGCTGAAAATCTATCGTCAAAAAAACTCGAATTATACAAAAGCTTTTCATCTTAACAAATTTTAGAGGCTAAAAATGCAGCAACAATATTTTTAAATTTCTCCAGTCGTTTCTGTCCCTTTGCATTTCTGTTGTCTTTCTTTTTATTGCAAATATATAAAATCCGTAGTCAATTAATACCATAAATGTATCATAGTAATAGAATGTTAATATTCTAATAATATTAGGTGTGAGGGAAAGTTCTGTCATTTGACAGAAAGTTTGAACACGAAATCAAGCCTTTTAATGTGATCCAAAGCAATAGTCTGATGAAATCCAAGCTTGATGTCCGCTTCTGTGGAAGTTAACGTGGGATTTGTCCTGGTCATACTGCTTAGCATTTCGTCATTGACATCTGATGGCCCTCCTGATGGGGGTTCATTATTCAAAGAAAAATCACCCGAACGAAATTTCGCAAATCATCTTTGATATGTTCGAGCTGTTACTGCGTCCTCCTCAAACACGTCAATCATCCATCGCGTTATTCCCTTTTTGAAACTCATGCAACATACAATGTCTTAAGCGTACTTTTTCTTCACTCGCGTTGACAGTTTTACAAATTTAAAAAAAACTGACTAAAATACGAAAAAATGTGTATAAATCATCAATTGTTTAATCCGGTTTCAGTCGGATCAGAATTCTTGCTAAGGTTCGATAACGCATAAAAGTGCGCGTGTTCGAAAACGATAGAACTTTCCCTTATACCTAATATAATATTGCACATTCGTTCTTGATAAAATTTCGACGTAGACGTACATAATTTCCCATTGTTTCTAATGATTTGATCCCGCAACTCTGTCTTATTCAGGCGCGTGCAACGGTATTGTTGACTCGATGATTGCGCGACAGTGAGAAACAGGGTGTTTGCATTGTAACAAGGAACTCACCGTGATCGTTATGCGTATATTGTCAGCGTGCGTTGCCTTCAGCTGTTGTTAGCAGACGGCGATAATTCCCACGAAACGCCTAAAGCTGTCGTGAACGGGCAAAGGAGTCACTTCGGGAAGACAGCCCCGAGCCCTCATGTCACGTGGAAAACTGAGGAGCCAGCTCTGTTCTACTTAAGTTTGTTATACTTTCGATCTGGAAGCATCCCTTAACCCTTAACCCTGTGACCACCAACAGACAAGTTTGTCCCTTCGGAACGAAGCCGCCGGACACGTGAAATACCATTGAAAAATAAATTTAAATATGTTTTCTGAAATTTCGATTTATTTTTTGTGCCTGGATGCGAAAGGGTGCACAGGAAGAAAATATAATTCTGGGAGATACTTTATCCTTTAGGTGAAACAGTATTATAAATGATATATATAAATTCTCATTTGCATTCGCAAGGAGGAATACAAACATGTAATCATAATCATGTTTGCAATGATAAGATTCTTGTATCGTTTACAATCTATACCATGATATTTGGATAAAATTATAATAATATCTATAATTTAATTACATTGTAATTATGATAAAATTATATGTTATATACAGTATAAATATATAATACATATAGCATGTTTATAGTTTTCTCTACATGTATATAACTATAATTTTGTTCATACATAATTATGCCTTTATACAGAGCAGTTATAATTTTATACATATATCAATATTCAAGCGTATAATAATAATTATCGTAGTGTGACGTATAATTATATTATACATATATGTAATATTGTATTTACATGTACAACATGTATTATACAGTTATATTAATATATTACATATATTATAATTATCTAATACATGGTCCGAGGATTTCAATTATATTGTTTGTATTTCTCCTTTCAAGAAGAGGAAAGTTAATATTAATGATGGAAGAGCATTCGAATATTTATTTTTTCTTTATATCGATTGAATAATATATGAAAAATTTTATATATAAAGGCCATTTAATATTACTTCGGATATTGAATATCATTGCAAATAATGGGACACCCTGTATTATAGCACGTGACACAAGATATTTAGTTAATTGATGCATTCTGGATACGAAATATCTCTTGGTTATGCAAAATATGAAATTTAAATATTTCAAAGAAAATCAACAATTAATTTTAACTTTATTTTATATGATAAATTATAACTTTACGTTTTAACTTCCGGTGAGAAATTCGATGAATCGAATTCTAAATCTAAATCGATCTAATTCGATGGATTATGTAAAATAATTCAAATTTCTAATAATAAGAATCAAAACAAAAGTGTGTGATGATTTTTTCAATTATAATAATAGTAATGATTGACACTGATCAGTAATTTCCTACTATGCGAACGATATTTCATTACGGACCATAAGTTGAGACAATCAATGTACACGGATACATGAGTAACAGATGAATAACAAAACTTTGTTTTGCCATATTAAATTTCTACCTTTAACTGTTTCATACTATGGTCATTTTATAACAATTCTGTATCGTAATTCAACCAATTATGTATATGAATGTTACCTTTCGGAAGAAATTGTTATTTAAATGAAAATCATCGAGACAGTCGTTATGAATCCTTTTAACAGATTTCTGATATGTAAAGCATTAATTAACAAACCCATAATTCTATGCAAAATTAGCCTGATAATAAAAAATGACCAAATATTTTTTTAAACCTTTAACAAAATATCTTGCATTGTAAATGTAATCTCCAATTCACGAATTGTTTTTTAAACAGTGAAACTCTGGCTAATGAATAAAACTGTATTAAATACAAAATTTAGCTTACAAAAAGCAGGATCGCGGAGAAAATTAATAATGTTCGTTCCTTCGAAATTAAATTATACTGCCTAACAGTAACATTCTTTTTAACTAAGCGAGGAATCCTGAATGTCTTCGAATTAATCTTGTCCCCTATGACCTCTATTAAACAACTAAAACTCTATTTTCATAGTTATGCTTTACTTTCGACGTACGCCATTATTCGATCGATATTTTCGCCGTGTCAGTGCTAATCATAATTAATCAGTGTCGCACCGGATTGGCCAACTTTTAACAAGCAACTCCGACTTTCCTGTTTTCATCCGTAGACTATACAATTTTTCTAGTGAAAATGAGTCAATGTTTCAAAATTGTATAATAACAAAATAAAGTAGCAAAATGTAAATGCATTAGAAGCGTGATGCAAATTACGGCGAATATTTAAACATATAATGACAGAAGAGGAAGATAAAATGTACTCTCGTTAATTGTTTATATTGGAAGGCATTTGAAGATGGTTTTAATTATCGCGTTAATTTTATTTAATATTTGTCGTTTATGAACAAAAAATGTATAAAATGACAAGTTATCTAGTCAACGATTATGACATACAAAAAGTAATTGATTTTTCACGCTCTCTCTTTGATTATAATCATTCGTCTAGAAACAATTCTTAGCTGTTTGTAAAATCAATTATTCTAGACGAAAATTTGAATGAAAATTCTACAAATATGCAGATGTGTGCGATTGTATTCTGCAGTTATGAAAAAAGAAACCTAAATAAAAATTGCGGAGTACTTTCGCGACACTTTCGGAAGCAAGTAGTGTTCGTGAATCGGCCAAAAATACGAGTAATGTTACTATTTAATAATACTGTATATACATTTACATTGTGTACATCCGTACATATATGTATACGCGATCACACATACATGTATATGAGTATACCAATATGTGTGGGCGAGACGGGGTCGAAACAAGTTGATACAATATTAGTGATTTCAAATCTTGTTATTTTGAAAAAATCATATTTAACATTTCTCTTTTCAACGCGAAATTTTCTTATCTCACGATTAAAAAGGGATTTCAGTTTTTAAAAAAAATTTTATATTCGCCATGATTGCTCGAATAAAAATGTGCTATACAGTGCTTGCGCGGCGCACGCAGATGCTACCTCTTCGTATAATATTGCACGTGACAATTCCGGAAATTGCAATCGTAATAACATCCTAAGTTGATTGAATCGAAATTTCAATATTTCATGAATTTATAACAAATGTGTATTAAAATGGTGTAGCTCTGTATATTTTATTTAACTTTTATTGTTATTTCTTTTGGTGCATTTGTTCCTATTTTTATTAATATTTCGTTGATTTATATAATTTGTCTCCAAGGACTAGCAAGATGACAGATTTCCATCAATATGTCACTTTCATTCTCATTTATGTGTAACAAACTGATTTCTAAATGAATATTAATAATAATTGCATTTACAATTACAACAATTACAGATGACGGACGTAAATTTACAGTTTGCTTTTCAAACATAATCCCAAAAGTATATAGACATTGTCTTAAATTTATAGAAAAGAAGGTTAATTTCAAATTTAAACGTGACGACAAAAATCGTTCAATTTTTGACTACACCGTACCAATGAATTGAAACAAAAGAAGCAATGAACAAGGGATATCAAACGTAGTCCTATCTTCGAAGCAATACGAATCAAACGAGACCTGCATCGCTCTAACGAGATATCGATACGGACTTGAAACGGGTATAACAGATTCTTTTAAACGACTTTTAAGAGATACTTCTGGAAACCTGCGACGACTGTCGCTTCACTTCAACGTAATGGAATATTGATATTCGAGGGCACGCTGGTTTGTTCAGGAATTGTTTCTCACTCTCCTATTGCGGTTTTAAATTGTTTATCTAACGAACGATTACAATAACGCTGTACAACAAATATTCATTCGTTTCTTCATTTATTACATTGTGATAATCAATTTTAAAGAGAGTTGGAAATTTGTTCAAAGTAAAGACGTCTTGATTACAATTATTATATTATTCTAACTTACACAGTCACATTCCGTGGATTCTGCTGTATAATAATAATTATTATTATTTTTTATTATTTATAATTATTATTATTACTCCATAAAATTATAACATAAAATATTTGAAGTTAAAACTATTTTGGTACTGACTTTCTAATAAAAAATGATAATGCGTTCACTCGTGAGCACCGCAGCCAGAGAAATAAGCTAAATTTCAAAACAAGGGAGTGGGACTAGGTCACATGACGTAACCGACTCTCGTCAATTCGCTCGGCGTTCGCGTCACGTGACATAGATCCATTCTTTCGTCTTGAAATCTGATTTACATGACATAAGTCAAGGCCAAAATCATTCGATTATTGTAAACATTTACCAATTTTTCTTTGGCATCTCTGCTTCAGGAATTGCTTACCGTGGAATTATGGAAAACCTTCCTTTCTGTTTCAACAATGTTTGAGAATTTTTATACAGTTGAAAAATAAAACTTGAGCCTGTCCTTGCAGAGAATCCACGGAATTAGGGACGTATAAATAAAATTATAAATCGAAAAAAACTTTGAAATTTGTTGTACGAAACTCAATCATATCACCGTAGTTGCTTCTACTATCCACTACTGTTAACTAGCACATAAGTTTTTAATCTTCGTTAATAAGTAATTCAATTTCAGTTTTGCTATTAAAGTTTTCGACAAACGAAGATATATTTTGTTTGCACAGAGTTTGTGCAAATTGTACAAAGAGAAAAGGTCCTACTAATATGCATTGAATTCTTAATATTCTCCGCTTATTTCGTTCAATTATTATTATATAGTTCGTTAATTATATAGTTACGTTCAAAGATTCCTTCAATTGATATAAGAATTTAAAATCGAGAAACAAGAAAACAATTTCTGCAATCGTAGCGTAGACACCGATCTGTTTAATTAGTGTAATCATCTTAATTATTTCAGAATAAGATTATTATTTATTATTGATTAACAAATTATCATTTCATAAATGCATAAAGTCTACAGAAAAACGTATTCAAATTGCATTTTTTTTTTGAAAGAATTAAAGACATGAAAATTGCAAACATGACTCACTGACAATGAGCGCCGTCAAGTTTATCGATCGATCAGTGAATATAGCACCTGCAATTTGCACCAGTTGGCTCTTATACCCCAATTATTAGAAATGCGTTGCATCTACATGATTAATGTGCCCAGACGGCTCCACTAAATTGCGTTGCACGAGAATGAGCTTGCAGTACTCGAATTTTAGTTTATGTTTCATATGATGTACGAGATTTCCACCACGTGATTACTCGCTACTGGGAAATGAACTTTAATGACTGAAATCATATCCACCACTTTTTTTTAACAAATTAGTCTTCCAAATTCTATTTCTCGAGTAAACATTAAGCAAAATTCTAAAATTTCTTTAGAGGATTTCAGGCTTTACTTTCATATATTTTTCATATTTTTTTATACCATAAGATTGGGAAATTACGCAACAATATTTCCAAAATTATTTCATACAGATAAATTCTTAATCATCATTTAAAATTTTCGATTTGTATTCAATTTAATTTTAATGTGAACTACTAATTTGAATATTAAAAATGTTTCAGCATTTAATTTTTCACGATGTTTTGAATTAATTATTTTACTTTATCGTTACCTTACAATTCTTTCATATTTAAAAAAAAAAATAAGGAATCGATTTATAATAATCGCAAAGAAATAAAATAGCTAAATTGTAGATAATTTGGAAAAAATAAGTTGCAACATTTTGTAGTGAAAATGTGAGGAATATGTTTAGCATTTCGATCCAATACTTATTTCGGATATCGACATTTTTAATGTTGCAACTTTGTTAGCGAATCAAAGACAAAGTGGCACAGAAAAGTGTAAGGAACATGCAAGGGGTATTTCTATGATTTATAAACATTGACAGCCTAGGGTACACGCTTCAGAAATTTCTAGTTTCCCTGTATAAACGAAGATCCCAATAAACCATAATTTATAAAATTTGAGAAAAAGTTACAGGCAATTAAAAGCATTGAATTTTATTAATCTCACCGAAGAGCATCGTTAACTTTTTTAAATGGGTGAAAAGAAAACTAATTATTATGTTATTTCATTTTTTCCGATTAGCTACATTGTTAACACTTTGCACACGAAGTCGTTTCAAATGCAAATCTAAAATAATTTGTCTGGCTTCTAGTGTCTCCATTTTATGTAACAATATTTAATTCATGCATATGAAATTGAGTCTCGTCACTCATATAATAGTTACACTTTTAAAAACTTTTAAATCTAAGCTTTGGCGATGTCTATTAAAAATAAATTTGGAATGCGTTACAGTAATTTTAATGGAGCCGCAGAGTCGCCACTCGAGTGCTAAGGGTTAACATGCAATTGTGTAGTAGATATGATACAGATATAATTACAAGATCGGTTAGCTTTAGTTAATTCATTATTTCAGTTTGGGCATTAAAAATATTAGGAATATAAAATAGATGATATATAAAATAGATATATTAAGAGATGATGAAGTAAGGTACAATCCTCGCACGATAAGAAGGAACTTTTGCGTTTACATTCCCCCACTTACTAGCTGTCCCATTGCTACAATTAAGATGATCACCGTCGAACTTCGTCGTCATTTTCGACCAATAACGACAGACTTCTGCGGCAGTGGATTAACTAGTAAGAGGAGGAATGTAAACGCAAAGATGTTATCTTATCAGGAAAAGACTATATTTAAGATGGAGGGACCTTTGAAAATTAACATACTTTAACAGTTTTACAAAGTTATGGCACGTATTTTTCTCAATCAAGCACTAAAAAGACCTAATTAATTTATTTATTAGATCTTATTAATTTATATTAATTTATATAATTAATGTCTACTTACTCAATTAAAAATACTTTTAATTAGCTAGTATGATGTTTCAACATTTATTTGTTTGCAAATATATTAAAGATATTTGTTTCAATATATTAATTTGAGTTAACAATTGAAATGCTAAATAAGCGGTCACATATGTCGATAAGGATACAATAACAATCAATACTACGCTTCGTTGAACATAAATATTTGCAATATGGTAACGATTGGCAATCATAATTCCAGATCGCATGATCTTTTACTTGTCGGAAGAGTAAAGGAAATTGACAGGTATAACAAAAATCTGTTTTAAATGATAAGGCTATTATTTATTTGATAAGAAGCGGGGCCAAGACTTTTAATAAAAAGTGCTTTTTCTATAATGTAAAATGAGACAGGATTAGAGAGGGTGAAAGTCGCGTTTGCATTCGAAATTTCAGTTACTTTATATGAGTTCTTTTACGAAATTTAAAAACGAGACAATATGGAGGAAATTGTTCAGCGGACATTGTTTTTCTATCTCTCATTATTTTGACACATTTTAGGAGATGTTTAGTAAATTTTAGTTCAAGAATATTAAATGAATCGAAGTAGATAACGTATTTGTAGCGTTACCACTGTATGGGTCCACTGTGCTTATGGTAAATACGTTTTTGCAACATTATATAAATTTTATATTACTGTATCATCCATTTTCAAAAACTATAAATTTTGATATAATAAATACGAATTTATAAACAATTGCTTTCCATCACTTCACCTTTTTGAAATTTAACAAGATGTCAAATTTTCAACATTATAAAATATTAATATTGCAACAATATTTCTTGCTTTCAATGACCTTACATTGATTGAGTCACTGTTAATGCACCAAAATCAAATTTTCAATTTTAAGATTTTTCTGTTTTTAAATAAAATAACGTATTTTCTTACGATGTTATAAAGATGCAAATATGTTCACTCGATTTTTTTTAAACAACAGTCAAAGTGAAATATTTTGAAAGTAAAGCGATGGAGCAAATAATTTTTGAGTTCATGATCAATACATTGAAATCCATGAAAATCACTTGTTAGTTATTAGAAAACAGTAAAGAATGGAAATTTGTTGGATATCATAATGATAACCCACACCATAGTACAGTCGACAAAACGTGCTTATAGAGAGGCAATCCTATTTTGGTTGACATAACAACAATTTCATATTCGAGAAAGGACTAGGAATATTTCTGCAAAATACAAATGATGTTTTCGTTTTAAACAAATTGAGGAATGAAAAACGAACAAAGACCTTCATTAACTTTTCTATTTATTATATTTCACCGATAAATGATATGAAATATGCAATATCTACACTACAAACTAACCTAACTAAGACGTGAAAGACATTTCGTCGAATAAACCTTAATCCCCTTAAATCTATACATTAGCAATGCTATAATTATAATCATATAATTACATTGGCACAATTGAGATAATTGTTATAAATTAACTAATAAATTCAAATAATTATTGAAGCTATGAACAGAATTAGAATTATTATAATTACTATAATTACATAATTGGAACAACAGTACAGATTCTGTCGACCCTAAACTACGTTGCACTTATAATTATTACAATTAGGACTACGCGATCAATTTGTATGACCTTGAAATATATGACATGTAACATTTAGGGAAAAAATCCCGAACCATTCGAATCGATCAAGTTAGCCCAAATCTGTATAACAACTTTGGAATTTGTTCAGACGACGCCGAACTTCACCTTAAATACACACACAGACACTGGCAATGTTTCGACAAAAATGCTATGTACTCCATGAAATACCCTACAGAAAATCTCAGAACGTGCGTACCTGCAAATCATATACATACTTTGTACGATCTCGAAATGCATATCGACGGCTTCGGTTTTAAAATAACGCAATACCCTTTTACTATACACGCTTTGTTTAACCGTGTTTGGACTATTTTTTATTCGAACTGGCGTGCGATTTGTGACATCACCATGAAAAACGCCATCGAAAACATCAAATGAAATCAAGAACTAAAAAGGTTTCCAATCTAGGATTCGAAAGTGCTCTTGAATTAAAGTCTGTTTTTCGACAGAAAAGATCTAAGCCTCGCAAACAGTTGCAAGAGATGTCCACCCCACTCCTCCCAATCGCTTAACACACAAACTGACCACTGTGGACAGCTGTTATGACGCGCGCCACAAGTCAAGTTCCGGCTTCCGAAAAACGGAATGGAACGAGCAGCTAAATCATATTTCCGGATGGTTATGTCACAAATCGATCTCAGAACAACTTTCACTGACCTCGGGACCGCATCTGTTGGAATTTTATACAACTTAGAAATATACGGGATATGGGGATGATCCGTGATACACGATTTCTCGTCGAATCGAGCAAACAAACTCAGCAATACTCTTCACCTTACTGTTAGTACTCTCGGTACATATTATACATATAAATATATATACATTAAATATTATATACATACATACTGCTAAGTATATCTACTAGCTAAGAACTTCGCGTGTTCAATCTGAAGTAGGAATTTTTATACGAGCCCTAGTGGAACAACGAACGCAGTGTCTCGCGATTCGTTGATAAAATCATTTACGTGACGCAGACAAATTTCATTTGTAGCCGTTCGATAGCATCTAGGTGAGCGATTGCTTTGAAATTGTACAATTATCATACAGACGGAGGATCGACGATCAGTGTAAATTGTACGTCGACGTAGCGTAAGAAAACGATTTACCAGCAATATAGCGGTTAGGAATAGCGGCGCGAAGTTGGCGTCAGTTCTATCACCGAGCATGAACCGTAGAAGCGAAACTACGGCAATTTCTGGTACGCATGCGCCGTAGAATAAATGTTAGCTTCGTCACAGACTGATACCAGACGCGAAGTTCCATTTTTTGGTGATGAATTTGCAGTGTGACTGGGTCCCAAAATTATTGGCAACATTATTTACGAGTATATATTTCAAAAAGAAATCATCAATTGTCAGGTTTACGATTGTATTTTGAATAACTATAATTCATCTAAACAATACAAATTGATATTTTTTTAAATTAATGAAAGTTGCTAACGAAACATGTATATTTTTTAAGTCACAGAAATATTGATTGAAATATTGACTGATAAAAATTTGTTTTCCAGTGATTTGTACAAAGGATAGCCTTTCCGATTAATTATGTCATTTCTTAATGATTAATTTATTAGTCACAGTTTAATTGCTCGTGACAAATTAATTATCAGTAATATACAAGTCAATATGTCAATAATTTGAACATCTACTGCAAGTTCATCGTGAACATAGCTTCAGAATTATGAACATACAGTCTGCGCATGCGTACACGCGAAGCAGACACGCATGCGCAGCAAGATTCGAAGTTGCCGGAATATTTGTTCCCTTTACAACGTTTCCAATCTTTCGAACGCAGCGTCTTCATCCTCTTTCTTCTACAAAGTCAATATGAAGGATAGAGATGCCATGTAAAATAAGCGGCAACTAATGTCGATGGCCACGATGGGATTCTCGCGCCTGGTATTCTGTGGTTCCACGAAGTACAGCATCGTCACTTGTACTGCACGTTTTGCTACCACTCGTACAACACCGTGTTTGAGCGCTCATGCACATACGAGTTTGTGCACCATGAACATAGGTACATACCTACATAAGTAATTTAGGAATTTCTGGCGATGTCTTTTGAGAATATTTGTGTTTCGTTGTTGAAACTTCGAAATATGCATGATGAATGTAAACTAGATGCAAAATTTATTTTTAAAATTTTTTAAATCTCTAACATACGAATGACAAACATATTTGACAACAAAAGTTAAGTGGCATGCTTAAAATTATTTACAATATTATATATCAATTCTTTTCTAAACAATCTAACAGCAATATTTATATTCTAAGTCCAAACGGACACAACATCTGCCGTTCGAAAAATTCCAAGTATGAAAAGCTCGGCAATATTTGAATCCTGATATTGTGAAAAATGAATATACACAATTCCTTAAACTAGACGTTACATAAATGATCACTTTCATCATGTCAGAAGTGTTATTAAACGTTGTCACACGTTTCAATCGACATTAGTATTTGTTTTCCACGAGTATTGAGAAGATTGAACAACAAAATACAAATACGTGGTTATATTCACGTCGAAGCTAACTTTGGGCGTATGCGCGCGCGAGGTTCGCTCGGGAACACGGAAGTTTCGCCTGCACGAGGAACGCCTTTGCGGTTCTACATAACCTCCTTTGCCTTCTCTACGACTATTTTCTATAATAATTAACATTGACACAGGAGATTTGCGCCGAACCTGTTGATAATTCTGTAAATAGCGGCAGGTCCGCCTGTAGCATTATCGAATTATGGATACCAAACTGCACACGTTGTTATTAGAGCGTAGACATAGTCGACGACAATTTTTATGCTTGCTGATTATTATTATATAGCGGCGAGAAGCGTCAACGTTTTTCTTTGTAATCAAGTCAAAGGACGAGCTTGAGAGATGGTTCTAGTGTCCAAAGCGAATTCACTCTTGCGTTATCGATATTATATGTATGCAGTTTCGAGCGCGTAAGCATTAGGTGCATACTTTTAGTGAAATAGCATTCATTACTGTATACACTGCAGTAGCTATTTGTAAATAAGCGAGTACGGGTAGGGAGATGTTCGCTTCTGAACTGGAATGTACTACATCGAGCGTGGCTGGCGAGTTTGTTAAGAGGTTCAGACGAATGTTTAGAACATTTGTGGGAATCGTGTTTCCTTGTGCGGCGCCATTGAATCGAAAATTCTTTTTATTTAAATCTACCCCTTATATTTCAAAAAATGCAAACAGGCTTCAAATAATTAAAAAATTTTTATTTTTGAATTTTACACACAACAATAAGGAATATGATTAATAAATAGGACGATTTTTTAAAGTAAAATCAATGGAAAAATGTCATTGAACATTGTATGCATTGCAACTGTCCTTAATGAAAAAATTTCTGTAGAAACAGAACAGTAACATTGCAAGATAATCAGAGCAATTATTACATAGCAATTATTTAATCTTCAGCTACGTAGAGATATTAACAACTGGGTAACTTACTGTAATAAAAAATAAGTGTCAATAATCGTTTATTTACTTTAGATTCTTATTAAATTTCTCAGTATGTAACTGGAGTTAAAATTTCGGGAACATACGATTGAATCGGCCGATAAGGAAGGAACCTGTAACAATTCAAATTAACCGCTAGTAGGGCATGTCTGGGAGCGTACTTGGAGGAAGTGTCGCGTAATATGTTTATCCCGTAGATTAACAGAACCTTTATAATAGATATAATCGCGTGAACATGGATTCTCTATTATCCGAACGAGGGGCGCCGTTCGGAGAAGAAAACCGAATTATTTATTACTTCGTTGCACCGGCAGTATGATCGATGACACACGAGACGTCTGGTAAAGGAAGCAGTGTCCTATGGGTACCAAGTAAAAAGAGAGTAAACGAGGTAGATCGAGCGGAACACGTAGTTTAAGCAACACCTCGAAGATCTACGGGAGATCTATAAAAATATACCCGATACACAGCCAGTACAAAAATGTGACTACCGCTGATGAACTATGATGAATGAGGTACGCGGAGCGATACCTATAGTCTTCACGCGACAAGAAGGCGCTTTGCGTTTACATTCCCCCTCTTATTATTTGCTAACAGTTAGTAGGGAGGCACCTGCTTGTCGCGTGAGGATTATAGCTACGCTCGTCGATCGTTTGCGATCTTAATAATTAATTAATTAGTAGCAGGATGCATCAGGATCTTTACGACACTCACGAGATAGATTTTTCTCTGCGCAAAAGAAGTTTTTTGCAAAGTGTCCTTCCAGTGAACAAAACGTGGCTAGCACGCTATCAGTGACTTAAACGACACTCTTAGATATTGGTCAATGCATTCGGAATGGCGTGGTCGATATATTAAGAACAAATTTATTATGATGGTTGTTGTTGTTGTTGTTATTGGTTGTGGGGAGCTTCATGGAAATACTGATTTTTATGGAATGTTTTGTGACAATCGAAATAGGAATTTCACTATTATTACTGGTAATAAGTAGACTATAGATTTTTGTGAGACACACACTTGTGTTTGACATCGAGCAAGAACATTGTCGAATCATTTTCGTTAGTGAACACGTTTTCTCGTAGTTTAGAGATTTGCGGATAAAATAAATGTACACTGTTTCACAGTCTTGCAGACAAGCAATTACTTAAAATAAATCGGTGTATTTATGCGATTATTGATTGTTGTGGACAAATTTATAGAAATCTGTGTAGAATAAAATATTTTTATTTTCTTTTTAAAATATATATTGACCTGAATGAGTAAAAATGAAAGTGAAATTGATTTTTTCGAACATTGTATTTTACTGAGTTTCAAACAAATCAAAGATACATGAATTCAATACAGTTTCAGTATTTTAATTGATAGAAATACGTAAAAATAACAAATACATTTATTTATTCACAATTTATCAATAACATCGAACTATGATTTTATAAATACATAAAAAATTGAAGTCTATAAAAATAACTGTCTATGATTCAGAAAATATTTTCAATTTTGTAATTATATCGAAAAATTGTATAGGGTCTTACGGAAAACGCATTCGTGTTTAATTAACGTTTCCATAAGTTAGTCCACAAGAATCTCAATTAAACGTGCCACTTATGAAAATTACTACTCACAATCACGTTTGATATAATTAATTTAGTTTGTACTCAAGAGAATCCCATGAACAACACGTATTCGCGTTCATATAAAATGTTTGCAATGCGATGCAAGGAAATTTGGATTATTTGCGGAATCTCTGCGTCACGGCCATCCCGAATGTATTAACTAATATAGTCAAGCTTGTAAACTGTACATTTTCTCGCGGTCCATCCTCTCGTTATAAGAAAAACAAAAGGAGAACAGAGTGACAAGTATGCTGCAAACGAGCGGTTCGAAGGAATTCATTGTTTGAATGTAAACGATGTTTATACAATAATCGAACGAAGGATGAACCGAAGTACGATGTATGCGTTGTGCATTAAAAATTACACTCTATACGTATGAATAAGTGCTGCATAACACTACTTTAACGAATCGTGCGTAATTATTCAACCTGTCACATATTGTACATTCGCGCCAGCATTGTCTATACGACTATACATACCTACGTATGTGATTATTATTATTATGATTATTATTATTATTATTATTACTATTACTATTATTATTAATATCATTATTAATATTATTATGAGATATTAGTTAAAGTTGAATATACTATGTCTACTATTCTTTCGTGTTGTTCATTCCTCGTTCCTCTCAATGTTAATTATGGTGACTCATATATTTGTTCACATGCTTTTCTTAGTTTCTATGCACAATTTGAAATGTCACGTGTAGTTTTAAATGTATAAGTGCAATAATTGTTTGTAAATATAACATGTGAGTCACTTATTTTTTAACGTGGTTCTTTTTCAATTATTTATAATGACCACGGTAAGTATAACATATTGTAAACGTCTTGAAATACCAGAGAAGTATACTTTTCTACTTTTAAAAAACATAGTTGGCCTTCATTTATTCATTGTAGTAGATTGAACTCAGATAAAATGATGATATTAAATTTAATGATATTTAGATTAAATGATATTTAATGCCGTTTCATTGTTTTCTTAGAACTATTTGCTTTGCACGAATTTAAACAAAAAGTACAAATTGAGTACCCAATGAAATTCTGAAAGATATTTTTCATATCATTTCTTACTAGTTTACTACAACTAGAAACTTTTAATGGATTGACGTATGTTTTTTGCAAGAGTATACATAACTAGATTTTTAGATTCTTTTTAATGAGAAATTCAATATTCATTTGAATTCTCAGAATAATAAATATTTTGAAGACATTTTGGTTTACCTGACATCTAACCGTTACAGCTGAAATCCATGCTCTGCAATATCCTGTGAGACAGTTACCTTCTGAAGGTAAGGCGGGGTTCGCTAAATATAAACCAATTGTATAAACTCTATGCTTTTCAAATTTGATTAATTTACTTTATAAATTTAAATAAAATACGACTGTATCGGAACAGTTAAACGTAACATATATTATGCATATTTGCATACAATAAGATTGATAATGTTGCTGTTAAATTTCACGAAACTGGAAAATTATTTCATGGAAATAAATTTCGATCATTTTTATTACGAACTTGTGGAAGGAATTTTTGTTTACATATTAAAAAAGAACAGTTTAAAAACAGTTTTACAGAACACACGACATAGACATATAAGCAATACAGATTTTAACAATGTTATTCTTTCAGGAATAGTTTTTATTTACAACAAAATCATTTTGCCGTAATCGTACGAAATTGTACGATAATTTTGAGGAGTAGGAAACAATTAAACCCAACATTATATTGATAAGTCAGATCAGACATATATACACTCACACACGAAAGTATTCGAATACTTACATTCCTAACATTCAACTAAGGAAATATATATATGTTAAGCTGAAGCATTTGAAATCATATTAAACAGATGACAAGGGATGAATCTCAAGATTACATAAGTGAAAGCAGAAAATAATTCAACAATATGTACCGTTCTAAATACGTCATAAATACGTACCAAAAGTGGTTCACAAAAGTATTTGAACGGAACATGTAATAGTTATTTAAATTGAACGATTAAAGGTTCTAATAGGAAGTTGATCTACCGTTTGCTTTTATAAAAACCCTAAATCTGTATTTTTCGACTTCATTCGAAAAACGATTCATTGAAACGCGACGTAAGATGACTTTTTGATAATCTAATTATTGTTAATAACTTCACGCTTGCTCCAAGTATACACATTCTTATAATCTGAACAAGTTAAATGTTGTTACTTTCATGAGACAACCCTAGGCATTTTTAGAGTTCTGCACCTCCAATATCCCATCTATTTATTTCAATAACAAATGCGTGCGGTGCCATCGGTGTTAATGTAAAGAAATGGGTATGACTTTAAAAGGCTAAACCCTTTACTTCAGTTGTATCCAGTTCCAAGACGCTGTTCATCGGCCACGATTCCATCTTTCCTTCCTTCTTTCCCTACTTGGCCCTCCAATTCTTCGCATCCCCTCCAGAGATCGGGAGTTCTTGCCCTCGTCGATTCCGATTCAGATTTTTCGTTTTCGCTGCAGCTGTCGACGCTGGACAAGAAGTTGGCCCAGCTGGCGGAGTCAACAGCCACCATACTCACTGAATACCCTCGCGTCTCTGTGATATTTATTATCAAACTACATGCATTTATCCTATCTTCTCCCAAAATGTTACTTTCGTGGAAATGAATTCTTTCCTTCTTTTCGGCTAAATTAATACGTATGTGTAATATAAAATAAAATTTTTACATTTATTTTATATTTTCAAAATATATACTTTGCCAAGTTCATCCATTAAAATAATAATTTATCCCGAATATCATTTAGTATGAGTGATAAAATAAAATAAGAGAAATAGATCATTGTACAAATTAATCTTATTCTTGCGTAGAGGTATTCAATTAACTGTTATCTAGTCATATTAATATGACGAATGATGAAATTAATATTCAATAGGTGTGTTGATTTATTCGATAGAATTTATTTGATGAGAATTTATTGAAATTTGACAATCGATATAAATCTATCAAAAATATTATACAGTAGATCAAATAGGTCTCTATAGATCAATGCATTTGTTACAAACAATGGAATATAAAATTTTGGATCAACAAATTCCTTTTGAATTTAATTTTTGTTACATCTGTTGGCGAAATGAAGTGAAAGAAATAGATTTGGGTCTGAGTCAATTCCACTTTTTCAGAAGAGTGAATTTGGAGTACAAATAAAGGAATATACTTCGGAAAAGGTAAGTACAATTTGGAAAATGAATTGTGAATTAATTAATTCATTTACTTATATATTTAATGTCATATTGGCATATAGAAGTCATTAGCGACCACGTTTGTCGTACATTTATACATAATACATAAGTGTATAATCTGTGATAAGATACATGATTTGTTTACAATTAAATTATCCTGTTACAATTTGATCTTTACAAACAGCTAGATACATTTCTTTGTAATAGTCGTAGATGGGCATCTTGTACTGGAATTGGTGATTCTTGCAAGTTGATGCTTGTTTCTGCAGAGGGCCTTCTCATCAAGTCATTTCCTGAATTTGATATATTTATTTGTACGTTGTTATATTTGAGAAAATCGTGTTGAAGGTTGATTAGAAGGGCGTCGTTATTATATGAATTTGAAATTTCCTTAATGATTCTAGAGTCTGTCGTAGTTATGAGATCAGAATGATTAGAGTTTATTTCTACATTCTCCAAACATGATATAGTGATAAGATAAGTGACTCGATTGCTGAGAAATTTTCAGTCAAGATAGGCGAATACAATTTGCAAAAGGCTGAACGCGATCTACAAAAGCATTAATTTGTTTCACAAATAGAGCGGACGCCGCTTGCAATTTTCTTAATGCAATCTGCGAGAAGGTGAATATAATTTGTAAAAATATGAATATATTTTGTGAAGGGATGCATTTGCAGTGCAAAAGGACGAACATGTTCGATTCGTTTTGGCGGAGGTGTGAATTTCGCTTTAAAAACTATCGATACAATTTGGATCAATTGCGACGTGCGAACGGGTGAATCGAATTAACAAGAAGTACGAAACCAGAACAATTTCGGGCGCCGCGACTCGGCGAGGACGATGTACGCGCCGCTACGGGGACAGGGTCACGAATGTGTCAATCGCCGGCAAGAGAGCCGTGGCGGGGCGGGGGGGCACGAGGTGCGCTGGTCGGATGAGAAAAATATGAGCGCGGAATCCTGCGTCAGACAGGTCGCTCTTGTTGTCAGTCAGCTCGCGGCGTATTCCGGTTTTCCTTCGATTAAACGTACCCGGGGAGAATGATGATTTCCGGTGGCGTCTGTTTCTTGTCCGGCGACCGGCGGTGGCTGAAATAGCGGCCAGATAGAGGGAATCCGATAGCGTATTCAGCCGGCATTGTGCCGATACCAGTTCCTACGTGCTGTCTCCTCTCTTCTGGCTCGGCGAACGAACACCCTGTGAAAAAAACGGGGAAGCGGGCCTTTTTGTCGAAGCACTGGCCGCGGTCCGCGTTCATTCATGAACCAGTTCCTCGGCGAAACCGCGATGAACGAACGCCCCGAGATGCCGGCGAACCACCGGGAATGCGGTTTTAAGGGGTTAATTGCGCGAATTACGTGAATTGCGCGAGCACGCGACGAGTTGGTGCATCTTAATCGAGGGAGACGTCCTCGGGTACCCAGGCTGACGCCATTCAGGGTTGCTTCGGACACTTTGCTAGACAATTCTACGTGAGCGAATACGCGAAGCTTGTTCGCTGGACGTGTTACACCACAGGACAAAAAGACGGCGAACTGTGCGATTTTTCTTCACTTTCGCAAATCTGGTTGCATAATAACGATTCCTTTATTATCTACCTAGTGTAGATATCCAAATTACTGCTACCTTCAATTTGATTAATTATTGCCGAAGTTGTTTAACCTACGAATTAAAATTGTTGAATGTCAGCATGTTGTGAGACATGATTATAAAAGCATATAATAGTCATCTTCGCAACAGTCACACTTCTCCTAAATCTTTTTTTTACATATTTCCATCTTGTCTTCAATCGCCTAAAATCTTCCTATTGTCTTATCCGGGTCCTTTGATCCTCGAGTCATTTGGACTCTTTGAACTCCGAATCATCCTCGCCCTATCTCATCCCCACGGTCCAGAACAGGCAGGTCCACAGGTAAAACCGCGACAACCTCGCAATATGTCGAAAAAACAACATAATAAAGTCTCTTTTAAACTCTCTTAGTATCAACCAAAAGAATCGTTTGTACCTGAGCGAAATGTACGAACCTCGCTTGATACGGTTTGATAAAATTTCGAATAGCAATTGCAAGAATTTTCCAAAATCTGATAATTTTCAAATTCAAAAATGGAGAAGAAATAAGAAATGAAATTGTTAATTCGTGAAAATATTAAGAAAGGAGTATTTTATCAAAAGTATAGCCAACAACGATATATCGCTCTTCGGCACTAAGAAAGTCATTGTAAGTAGTTAAGAGGGTTAAATAAATAGTGTTGCACTCATTTCTTCAATTAGGAATGCAATATTACCTATACGGGGTACATGTGGCAATTACCGTTACTTTTTTGGTTAATTGTTTCAAGAGTCGTTTACTCTAAAAATCGTTCCACTTTACAGTATATGATAAATAGCAATGTGCAGCGTGTAAGGATACAGGGTGGGGCAATAACTATTGCCACCTCAAATATCTTCGAAACTATAAGTTTCACAGACATATTTGCTGAAACAAAATTGCACAGTACGAAGGGGGCCATATGATCATTGAAAAAAATAAAAAAATTATTGTAGCTTGTACGCCAATAAGTTCTGACGCTGTAAGACTTACAAGTCAATCAATCGTAAAAAGAATCCAATGTTGCATTGATAGTTATGGTCATCATTTCGAACATCTACTATAAACTTATATCTTATTTACTACCAAAACCGTAAGTATTATCGCCTTTCTCTACATTCTATGACCTTCAATGACCTTGTGTAATAGGTCGTTGAACTCGTTTCAAGATCCTCTATCATGATACGGAAGCAAAAACAGACCGATCCACTTACAAAAATTAAGGTGACCTTCAAATGTCCGAAGTACCTCCACCTGCAAAAAAACTATTATCGCCACCGTATGGCCCCCTTCGTACTGTGCAATTTTGTTTCGGCAAATATTTCTGTCAAACTTATAGTTTCGAAGATATTTGAGGTGGCAATAGTTTCGGCCCCACCCTGTATAATATCTTGTTAATTGTTTCTCGTCAACATCAATAGTTTCAATTAATTGAAACAAATTAGAATGAAGCAAGAAACTCATTTACGCCATGCATTGCTGTAATAAATGTTACAAACCTTCCCAATATTACAAACAAGAATTAAATAGGTCGTTTAATTTTGTTATTATCTTGTTCTAAACAAAAGTGTCTTATTCGTGGCAATTACTCCCCTACTTAGGTTGAAAATTAATTGAGAGGTTGTAAGTAGACTATGTACCTTTATACAAATTCATATTTTCATATAACGTTTCGCAAAAACTAAAATTTAGCAATAGTCTTCTTCGTCGACTAAACAATGAAGAATTCTAAGCATGAAATGAAAATAGCTTTAGATCTGATTAATATTTTAAAAATGTATACATGCCATAATTGTATACAGATCCATAGACTAGTTATGAGTTTTGTCCAGGATACCCATATAATTCCTATCTCCCTTCCAACGTTTACAGAAATTTCAATAAATGTAAAGAACCTGGTAGGAAATTCATGCAATGTTTGAAATTTAGTTAAAAATTGATTGAAATTTATTTGTGACCTGATATGTACTTTTGTTACCGACGGACGATGCGCGTCTTTATCAGTTTTATGTTTCTGATGCGCGCCATCCTAGTCCCACTGTCTTTTGTTTCTCTTCCACGCAGCGTCCACTTCACATTCGACGTGCACATGAGACAGTTTAGAACGTTCATTTATAATACGTTTGTTAACCATTAAATTATATACATATATACATTACGTGTGTTCGTATCTTCGAACACATTCGATATTTAATTTTTCATAACAGAAATTAAATGATATTTACAGTTGACTAATTATGAAACCGATGTAAGTCCATTTGCAATACATATTATTTAAATATTATTCATATAAATATATATTAAATAGATTTATATTATGTTACTTAAAACAAATTCATATCATCAAATTACACATAAATTAGTGGAAACATTGCCAAACTTGACATAATTAACCTATATTTTTCAATTGATACATATGCTAACCCTTAAGTTTTTCAAAACGAAGGAAATGGACTTGCATCATTTTCGAAATAGGCGGTCCAAATATTCATATTTGAACGAAACAAGCAGGTGTCTTAATGCTTTCGGACGAGGGTGTACGCGAGACGCTGTGTGCGATGTCCTGAAAAATGTTTCAGCTAGCATCGCAGCGAGCAGTATCGGTGTGTAAATCGACCCGAATTTATCGCAGTAGGCGTTAGTTTCCGGGTGGCGAATAATTCCCACCGAAATTCCAGTCGGAAGCGGGCCGGTTTGTCTGCGGAGCGAGTGCTCCTTTGTCCGCTCTTGTTCGGCACGGCGAGTCCCATATACGGCAGAAAGATAAGGAGTTCGCGCGTCCAGTAAATCGGCGATTTAAGGTGCGTCCGCCGCTGGCGAGACGCGAGGAAGATAGCGAGCGCGAATCGCGCGAACCTTGCACCGTGTGCAACGTGCAGCAGCACCGAGCAGGATCGGATAGGCTGCTGCCTCGAAGGAAGACAGGTTTGGGCTCTACGGACAGGTTCGCCCGCGAAAAACTTCAATTTGTCTCGCGCGTTCCCTGTCCTGGCAGGATATCTTGCCTGGATGTAATGTCCGGGGAGGCAACAGCCTCGCGAATTCTTTATTACCGCGTGCGCCGCCAGCGGAATACCGCGGTTGAAATTTATTTTTAAAACCGCGTAAAGTAGCGTGCCGGCTTAAGGGTCATCACGCGGCCGGCACAGCACCGTGTCACGGAATTTATGATACTGATCGCGCGGATTTAGGTGCTGGTACAGTGGTCTGGGAAACATTAACTCATAACTCGTAAACTCAAGTTTTAGACCTTCGTTTTCTTACAAAATTTTCTTGTAGCTTGATTGAGGACCTTTTAAAGTCTTGAAATGCAAAATTATTACGACAGTATGAGCAAAATTCAATGTTTAGATTTTTTTACTTCTACAAAATTTTCTTGTCTCTCGCATAGTTACCCTGGTAAAACCTCAAAAAGAAAAATGTTATATCTTGCCGGTTTATGTCAATGGATATGCTTATGTACTGCACAATGGTTTGAAGAACATTAACTCATCATTCATAAACTCAATTTGTAGGTCTCAGTTTTCACAGAAAATTTTCTTGTCGCTTGAATGAGGAAGCTTTAAAGCCTCAAAATGCAAACTTATTATGTGATCAAAGTTCAACGATTAGATTTTTTTATTTCTTCTAAATCTGTCTGTCAAATAGTTACTTTTTAAATAAATTTTTATTTTAAATAAAACTTTTGTGAAACCACGAAATGCGAAAGGTTAGATCTCGCCGGTTTACGTCAGCAACGTCATACGCTGCACAGTGGTCTGAGAAGCGTTAATTTATGACCAAAATTCAATGTTTGGAATTTAGGAGAGAGTTTACTAAGCCATAATCATACCTCTGAGGTTAAATTTCAAAACCATATAAAACTGGTAACCTTATTTAGAAAAGCAATTGTTTAGAGTAATATAATGACATGTTACTTAAACATTTTTAATCTTCATAAATATGTAAAAAGGCTTATTATTAACTCGAATTTTAATTTTTAAAGATTGAAAACTGGTCAAAGATAAGGATAAGAATTCTGACATCCTCGATATAACCTCAAAATGCAAAATATTGTAAATAGTTTGATTATACTTTAGACAATGCCGAAATGTAAATTCGTTTTATATATCGACTTTTGAAAATAAAATGTTTGCTTTACAAAGATTGAAGTTATTTCTATATTCTTAATAATATTATATTAATATAATATCATATTTTTAATATTAATATTAATATTTATTTCACTTCAGAATTCATTGATGCTATAACATTAAACCTTGAAATAACGCAAAAGTAATTTAAGGGCGAATAATTAAAAATAAATATTAATTATATTGATATCGTATCGATACTTCACGATGTATCGATAATAGCGTGAAAATATTATTAGATCAAGTGGAGAGATAAGTAGTATATAGTTTCATTAAAATGTATTATACATATGTCGTAAATTGTAAATTCTGTATCATAAACGTGAACGTGTATACATGTTAATCACTTCACACTGTTTTATAAATGACCCATACATTAACCCATACATTATAATATCGTTTAAGCACAAGAAGAGATTGTGTATAATTTCATCAAGATGTATACTTGCAAATGACAATAAAAATTGACAAAATATAGTAGCTAAGTAACCTCTGTAACCTATACATTAAGGAGTAAAAACAGTTAATGAAACAATAAATTCATTACGCTTTATTTTATATCGATGTTACTGATATTTATCGATATTTATCAATATTTATCGATAATCATCGATATTTATTGATATTTACCGATATTTATCGGTATTCACTGATATTTATCGATACGTGTCTTCTTTGTCTTATATCCCCGAGCTATATTCTCTCTTAAACGTTCTTTGAATCGCTAATTCATACTTAAATCAAGTTTAGAATAAAACAATCTCGCACTGAAGATTCTGCTCAGGCCGTGATACCACGATTTTATATTTCACGTGAGAAACGTCAAATTATATAATTAAAATAATTGCAATTATTTTTTAAAATATAATTAAAATATTTTTGAACATAATTATTTCAAATTGTAACTTCTCTCCGACGAGATTTTTATCACATTTTATAAAAGGCAACGATTTAATATTTAATACGATAAGTACAATAAGTACAGTGAATAAAAAAGGTATTAGCACAACTATCGAAACGGAATAACTTTGTTATTATTGAGCCAAGGCATCTAAATTTTTTGGGTACGTTTGAGGGTACGTTTGGGTACGTTCACTAGACAATGGCTAAAAAATTATTTTCAAAAATTACAACTTGTTGGCCTGATAAAAGAATTCAAAAATAATGTGTTATCAACTTTCTTTATCTGAGCCTGTAACGAAAATTTGAAACATGCAGTTTGTAGACCTTGGTAAGTTATATGCATTTGAATATTGTTCAAAATGTCATTAATTGTACTTACTGCTAGTTAAATGCATGTGCTATATTTATTATAAACTAGACTGCAGATTTCATGCTTTTATAACAAAATGTATAGATGGAAAATAGGATATTCTAAATATTAGAAGAATTTATAAATACCTACTGTCATGTTATCGCGAACACATCAAAATGATTAAAAAAGGAAAATAATTACCATACGACTTCCCTTTCTTTGAACTTTAGTCTTTTGTAAATACAATTTATATTTATATTATATTTATTTATATATAGACTAATATACTCATGTAGATGAAGAAATGTAACGAATATTATAGTAGAATATAAAGAAAAAATTTTAAATAAAAATCTAAACGAAAAGCCAAATAAATATGTATATGTAAAATATGAAACAAATTTCTAAATATGAAACACGAAACAAATATCTAAATGTGAAATGCATTATTTAAAATAACAATGCGCATGAAATTAATGTCGCATGCTCTATGTTAAATTCAAATTCGAAGTCGCTATACATGTACTTTGATACTGGCAACGACCGACCACATTACCTTCACAAAAATAATTAATTAATTCTCCGATTGGAAAGCTTGCTTTATAATTCTCTCCAAGACAAATTCCATGTCCGTTTAACCAATAATTCTCCTGTGTTATTATCACGTGTTTCCATAAACACAGTATCCTTGAGCAGTGATACCCATCTGCGAACGTTCTTGGACTTATTAATGCTGCTGTGGAAGTCGGCTGTGATACCCACTTCAGCTGTTCGATCGATGCAATTTAAAACGAGAGAATTAGTTACTGCGAGTTAAATAAAATCAGGGTCTCGTAAAATACAAATTAACATAAGTCTGACCTTTGCGTATATCTCTTCTTATCTTCACAACAAATATATATATATATATTTTAATCAATTATATTAATAATAATATTACTGTTATTATAATAGTAATTATGGATTCACAGTAGCGACAACAATAATTCTTCGTATAATCCTTAAAAACTACAAATAAAATCGTTTTTATTATTATTATTATCAGACAACGGACATGTATGCAAAATAAAAATTGTGTGTGTCATTTGTAAGAAATATAAATAAAATAGCAAGTTCTTTCCTTTTCAATAAATTCTATCGCTCTAATTATTACATCTGCACGGCGAAGGTGTTTAGAACGATGTCCTTGACGACATATTTCAAGGTTCTTGAAATGAGAAGGTGTCGTATTATACATATACTGTAATATACTGTATTATTCATAACACCCAATTTAAATTGCATTAAAAATGATCGATTCTACAGTTTCCGTTTTAACATTTTACATAAAGATGTCCTCTCTCAGTGAACGTTTTCATAAAATCACTATGAAGCTAACTAATAAAACGATCTAATTATTTCCAACGTTTTATCCTTAACGAAATATCGTTTAGGAGTTATGAATTAAAAATAAGGACCAATGAGAGGCGAGCTTGGCCGGCGCGTGACGACCGAACCAATGTACGGAACTAGGTTACGTTCTCCTTGCACCAGCCGATCTCGCCTCTTATTGGACCCCGACTTTCGTTAATAACTCATAAACGAAACCGCGGATTAAATTTGTGCTAAGGAAAAAATTACTTTAAATGACCTCAAGAAATTCTCACTTCTCAATTTTTAGTAACTTTTGGAACAGCCTGTATGCAGAGTAAATTATTTAACTCTGGCATCTTAATTTTTCTTGTGAACTACATGTTGTATGAATAAATATTTAAAACGAGAATGTGTTGGTATAAAGGGGAGCGTACTGGGTTTAATTGTTTGTTGTTTTTCCTTTTTTATTAAAATATGAGGGACACCGTAAGTTTTTTAACTACAAAAATACTTTATATTTTGATAAAAAAGTAAAACAACAAAAAATTAATTGTTGCCATGTATGGTTCATTTTATACCAAATAATTTTTGCTTAAAACATCGTTTTATATAATAAGCTTTGTACAAGAGTATTTAAGGTGAACAAGTTAAATGACTCATTCTATATATCGTTTAGTTTTTTCAGTTTATTAGAGTTTAAAATTCTCCGATAGCAAAGGCTTAAAATTGTTAAAATTATGAAGATGCTTCCGCAAGGAAATAATCAGAATATGTGTCAAGATTAAAGCATACATTATAATAAACATGGCGGACAGTGTAAATAAATAATTAAATTACCAATTTTAGTAAATACACTGCGAGTTTGAATGCAAAATAAAAATTGTTTTACAAGCACTGTTCGCTATAAAATTAACTGCTGCTACTAAAGCATTTATATTCTAATGATCAGAACAACATCTATTAACAAAAGCTATAAAATCTCTAAAAAGTCCAAATATATCTTGGCTTACACTTATTTCTGTGATAAAATCCGATATACTTTATTCCTTCAACTGAACCTTGTTCTTTAATTACAACATTGGTGGATATTTTCGTTTGAATTTTTAGGTAAGGTCAGTAATTGACGCCTTGATATCTGGTAGAGACTTTCCTCAGTTACTTCGTTAACAAATAAATCTACTTTTCCATTACCTGCATGCGCTGTCATTCAAATAAAAATAATCAAATTTTGACATTTATTATTCGATATAAACTTAGAATATTTAGTTTTAATTTAAATGATTAACTACAATCGAATGTTAGTTTCTGTATTGTCTTAATTGCACTTTTAATGCAACCTATTAATTCCCTTTCCCTCGACTCCTTTATTTGTACTGTTAATTTAAATTACAATTACTTATTTTTGCTATACATGAATAAAATCGGCAGTCCAATAACAAAAGATGGCGCGCGCCTCGGTCGCGTTTGATGCTTGGTAGATCTAGTGTTAATGTTTCCGTTGCAATAAATATTTGTCCGAGCTGTTCTTCTCGGATGAAGGGTGCAGGAGCATCGCGGATGATTTTCCCAAGCGAGCACGTGTCGTCGGCGTCGGCGTCGTCGACGTTCAGCGCGCCGCGCACAATGACTGCAGGTTTCCTAATACGGTCTCGCCGTGGAGCTCGATGAAAAAAAGAGGAATTTTGGCCACCACCAAGGGCCTGGGAAGGATCGCCCTGCGTTAGACGTTGCCGGCACAAAAATTTCATAATCAAGTACCATCATTCAATATACTGGGTGCTTCGAAACGAATGCAATCAGCAGCCTTTGATGGTCGAACGTTGTTGCTACTTCGCTGCCAGTTCTACTTCCATGCTCTGTTATCATCTTTATCGGTAAGACCACTGGTTGTACGCGATGTTACGCCATTGCATCTAGTAATATAACTAACTAGTTATAGCGCAAAATTTATTTCAGATTTTACTAATATATTATATAGTTCACTAATATATCATTGTCCAATCATTGAAATTGTATCTATTATATCATTTAATGTATTAGCGCTTTGGTCATAATTATTACGAGGCTGCGAATTTTAATAAAATTATTAAACGAAGAAATCAAATTACACTTGGTTATTACATTTTACAATTGATGTATGCAATTTTTATTTTACATAACGATTCGCTATCTTATTATCACTTTGTTGATCTGTAATTATTTCTATGAGGAAGAATCGAAATTGGCTCTTCACAACATCACGTGATTAGATCTAGTGGATATTAATGCAAATTGTGGTTCGTTTTTTTTTGCAAGATTTGTGTAATGACATATTTTTGATGGGACATGCACTTAATGACAAAAATTAAGAAACTTTGCATATCGTTAGCATTTAAGTAAAATTTGATATTTCAATAAATATACATCTTGTTATACTAAAATTATAACATGTATTGTAGTAAAGCACATAACACATTGTGCATCCGACAATTACCTAATTAGTAAAAATAAAAGAAATTTAAAAAAGATTGGAAGTAAAGCAATAAAATGAAAATAAAAAATTATGCAATGATCAACAAGTAAAATTAATATTTAATGCAACATAATATTATTAGCGATAGTAATGATAATATTGTTATTAATATTATTATTTAATCAGTAACAATACATGTTTGTTTTACGTTTTTATTTCTATTTGTTATGTAATATTTAATGTTATGAACTATGATTTTAGTATTATCACAGAATTTAGCTTCTGAAATCATAAATTTTAAAGAAATGTAATAAAGCATGATTTTACTAAAAGAAAAAAAACAAAGCATTGAAGTATTCCATAATGACTAAAAATGTTGCAAAATATGATTTTCTTTTAAAAAATGCTAGAGAGTATTTCAATGATACAATATACAGAATTTTCGAAAATTGTTGTCGTAAAAGGCTAGTTATATGTTTATATATTTAGATAGTTTTAATGTTACAAAGGTTTACTAAAATTTACTAAAAAGGTTTAATAAAATTTTGTTCGATGGTGATGACTATAGATATTTTTGAAAAAATAGTGATCAATAGACCGCGGATTTTTGGAATTTATAACAATAATGAGTTGATCAAATGCAAAACATGTTACATGAAAATATAATACATATGTACATATTGCTTTTTTTTAGATCTTGGCATATAGACATCTACAATACAAAATTTAACAACAACAAATGTTAGTAATATGATGAGCGTGTTTTTCTTTATCTGATCAAATGAAAATTGATTTTTTTGCAATGCTAATTTTACATGATGTCTCTCAGTTTTATTGATTTTTATAAATATTAACTTTTATTATTTTAGAAATTCTATATATTGTATTGTATTGTATTGTATTCTATTACATTGCGTTACATACATTACATTACATTACATTATATTACGTCACAGGCAGTATCGTTGACATGAATCACAAAATTCATAATTCAGTTTTGAACAAGATTTTTTACTTAACAAAAAAGATTAACATGAAAAACGCATAGTTCATAATATTGTAATTTATATTCTGATTAATTATAACGTTAACTGCCATGTCGTACGTATGTACATGGATCCCACAATTACTTTTATCATACTTGAAAATAATAATGAAATAACATGAAAAATTGGCACGTCTTTCTTGTGTAAGTCATTTGCAAGCTTTATTTTAAAATAGTAAACGAAATCAAAGAAAATATTAAATTAAATATGATTTAATAATATCAAATGAACCTAACCAAAAAGTGACTTGCACCATTTTTACTTTATATGCTCATATACCTGAGCAAAGAAATTTATCTAAAAATTTCATTTGGAAACATTTTTCCAATCAGAAACCAGTCGTTGTATGTAATTGGTTTGGTAGCTTTAGTGTCCGTTTTTCTATACATTGCTTTCAATGACACCTACTTTATCTATTAATGTCTATCAATTAATAAATATTGTCCATAAAAATACTAAATTCTGTCCATATAAAATAATAAATTTTGTTGGGAACTGTAACCAATAGACTTCACAAAGATAATAAGTTCTCACCATAAAATTGATAAATTTGACTGCAAAAATATACTTAAAAAATAATATATCAGAAAGAAAGATATTTATTCTAATACTTAAAAACCACGATACATAAATATAGTATTTTTGTAGATTATTGCTGATTATTATTTACTTACTACTTCCTCAAATAAGAATATTAAGCCACCAGAATATTTAATTTTGATTATTTACATTTGATTATTAATTTAAAAATTAATCTTACAATACTCTACCTAATCCTAGTTGTTTTATAAATGTCGTCGAAATATAAATAGTTAATTAGTAAAAATTTATATCTGATATATTTCACCATAATAAAATAATTACCTCTAATGAATTATATATTACAATATTACAAAAACAATCTTATTATTGTTATTATTACTATTATAAAATATATATGATACTATTATTATTAAACAATATACATAATTCCATGCTTACAATTCGTGAATACAATGACAAACAAATCGTTCCGCTTCGGCATGATTTTGACGATTATGTATGACATTGAAACTGTTACTAAATAAAAGAACGAAGCAGGCCGGGGCGAGATCGTAACGAGATCGCAGCCCATTGTCCACAATTAGCGAGGCAATGCGCAGAACCGTCGTTCTTAGAATATCCTATATACGGCGGACCGGCCGGCGCATAGAATATTTAATGTATACAGACATTATTAGAGCGATGAAAAAGGAGTTCCCATGGAAGGCTAATTAAACGTTCGCCGGATGTCTCATTGATGCACCTGGAGGGCCAAGAATCCGCGCGCACCGCAGCTACTATGTAGCCTCTACCTGTGACAGGTAAGCATACTCGGATACGTGGACGCGGGCACACACGTGCGCGGGAACTCAAAGAAAAGGGTTCGGCGCCCGTGTATGTGCGCGTGTGCACGCACGCACTCCTCTCGGCCAATCGGTCTCTGTTCAATGCGTGCAGCCAGCCATTCATGCATACGCCCATTCATACGTCTCTCCGGCTCACCTTGAACACTTTTTATCGCGAGTCGATGGCGACGTGGCTATCAAACGCTGCACCGAGCTACACTCGCCGACGAAGGAGCGCATCCTCGCCGTATTTTCAAACCGCCAGTTCGTTTGTTTCATAAAGCATCGTGCTCTCATTCACTATTGACTTTTCTTCTGCACAGTGATCGGAGCACGTGCCTTTTGCGGTGGACGAATTTCAATTTTTGAAGCTTCATTCAGTGACAAACTGTTTGTTTTATCTTTTGCACGCAAACTGGCAAATTTTCAAAAACTTTCACCAATTTTTTCTACGCTAACGTATCGTTTTATTTACGATCTCAATGATTAGAAATTTTTTGATCGCAATAATTTCCTAGAAAAAAGGAACTTTATATTTATTGTGTAGATACTGCTGACAGGAAAATGGGATTTGATTCTGACTTAACCCTTATGCGACTAAGGTCAACATTTTTCCACACTTTAGAATTGGTGACTGTTGCATCTAATTATAACCTTATCTGCATTTTTGTATACAGAATGACAAGATATAACGTATGCAATTTCGTAAATGGGAATGTTTAGAAAAAAAAGACCTGTGAAATCAAACTAAAATGAGCAGTTACATAGTAATATTTACTTCTAGTAACCTTATGGTCCTGTAAGGATTAATCCTCTGCACTCGAATGGTGACTCTGAGGCACCACTAGAATTATTCTATTAAACTCAATCGAACATGTTTCGGCCGAATTTGGAAATAGCATAAAAAAAGATAATATTACAAATAATACTACAAATGTGAAATCTTTGATAATTCTCTTTAAAAAAGCGTTATTGAAGCTAAGTAAGGACCTGAAAGATATGGCTATAATATCGTTATGTACACTTTCATGAAACTTTATTCTATATTTTTTTTTGTATTTCCTTATTAATAATTTTGATAAAGATCTTACTTTCTGTAACACATGTTTAAATTTAATTAATGCACATTGCGATGCCAAGAAAGTTGTTAAAATCATCATTGTGGTGAAAGTATTTTTAATTTATGGAGAATACGTAGACTTTTGTAACTAATTCCTAGTTTTCAGAATTTCAGTATATGAAGGCCAGAATAATATGAGAATCCGCCACATACAAGGTGTCCCAAAAATGTCTAACAATCTGAAGGTAAGGGACACCTGAGATCATTTCAAGCAACCTTTTCTTTCAGGAAAATTTTCTCCGTCGCATCATTAACGAGTTATTAACGAAAAACGTTGACCATCGAGAGGCGGGATCGACTAGCGCTAAGCGACAGAGCCAACGAGCGATCGTAGCTCTGTGCCGCTCTTTGGCTCGGCTGCCCTGCGCTAGCGGAGCTCGCCTCTCATTGGTCAGTATTTTTCGCGGATAACTCGTCAACGATGACTCGCAAAAAATTTTTGTAAAAGACAAAATTACTTCAAATGAACTCATGATTCTCTTATTTCCCGATTGCGAGTCACTTTTAGAACATCCTGTATTTTGTCTCATCATATTTATGAGATTAGCGAAGTATATCTTGTTAGAGAAGAATTGATTGCATTCCATTAGTTTCGACGATAGAGATTCTACTGCCCGTATATTGCCATTTAAAAACCCGTTTATTCTACAACCTAATCAATTCGAGCGGTTCCATTTATTAGATAAATAAATGTGTTTCAATTACAAGATAAATGTAGTATAGTCCAAAGATTTACTGCTTCCTGTTATTTCCGATTAATAGAGGGTACACCTACTCCGTGTTACATCAGTTCATAAAGAAACGTTTGATTGCATTCGATAGCCGAAGAAGTTATTGCGGATTCTAAGGAGATATTTCAAGACACCGTAACTTTTCGAAACATCGTTCCATTTAACATGTTCCGAGTCGAATTGCTTTTCCTCGACTTTTCATTCTGGCCGATAGATCCTTGAAAAATTCATATATCATATGTGCCCATAATTATGAAAGTGGTCTAAGTCTAAAATGAAATTACGCTATTTTCAAAATAAACAATCCATACTTCCCTTACCTGCAATCTCGTTCTCGCAAAATCGAAATAAAGAAGAAACGACACAATTTATCAGTAACAATTACCTTTTATTATTACAGACTATTAGAATCGAGTAATGTACAATTCGACGATACGTACAAAATTGTTTCGCGTGTCGCTGCACGGGATGTTAACGACACAAACGTAGGACGGTTACTGTCACACTCGCACCGACCATCCATTCAATATAACGCAACATACGCAATAACATTGTCACCAACATCGGTACATTATGTACAATCCGCGGCATATCGACAACGTACCGAAACCCAATCGAAAATGTTTTAAACGCGAGAAATCGACAAACACAGTTTTCCTTTCTTATCGACGCACGGTTCTCGCGATCGCGCCGCGATGCTATCGAGAGATTGACGCTCCCCGCTAACCAACGCCTCAGCGACGTCGCAGGAGCACTAAACATCGAGCAATCAAGCGGAAGCAGACACGCGACGCTAAGGAAGGAAAGCTGCAAACGTTCTGTAGAAGAACGTGCAGTGAATCTCAGGTACTCAGATCGTTTCACTCATGCTACCAACACTCGCCTAAATGTTCCAAAGTCGTCAAAACGTCGCGTCGGCTTCGTCGCATCGCCGACGCGATTTTTCTTCCCGATTCGTCCTCGCGTACAGTCGGTCACAAAAGTCTCGGACATCAATTAGAGACCGAAACAGATTTCGAAAAATTACTCGCGTTCTTTTATCGTCTTGCAAGACACAAGTGAATCGAAAACACGATCATACGGCGGTGTGCCAACAGTTGCTGTAGATGCAACAAAATTTGATGCAATGATAGCGATAATAATCGTAACTAGATGGCCGATACAAATTTGTAATGTTAAAAATTCTTTTAATCTTTCCGCTGCGTTAAATTTGTGCTACAAACTTTCGTTATAAATGCATGAAATCTGCGGTCTAGTTACAACAAAGGTTGTTTACGTTTCGTTCGTACGGATTGTGTAGTACAAGCATTGAAAGACTTCAGTATAAACAGACATTACAATTCAAACGTAACACTTTTTTCTAAAACCACTTGAACAATGTTGGAAACAGGCTCTGTCATGGAAACAGATGCTTCGGGTAGTGGCGAGCCAAGAAGAATCGTCGTAAGTGCTTTCAATCCAAATGACATAGTTCCCTCTTCAAAGAAAGTTCAAGTGCCCCAGGAAGATGTAAACAAGATCAAAGTGGTAACTTTCATTGCTGAAGCACACAGTAGGATACTTGATGCCATTATGAGAACGCGTTCTGACCCATTCGATTTAACTCTGGATGATCAAATACACAATATCCTCTTTACTAATTATACAGTGCTGCGACAAACCACAACAACACTGGGGGTTCCCTAGGAGCAAGATTAGCCAACACTGACTTCAAAGTAATGTACCAAAAGACGGAATATACTGCAACAAAGGATGCAATATATAAGATTGTGATGGAAGAAGCCTCTTCTGCAGGGATTGCATTTGGTATGGGATTGCAAATCCTTTGATGAACTTTTTTTCAGGCTTCGCATTGAGGAGGCAAGAACTTAGGCTTGGCCATCATTACATGTCTATTGAAGAGCGTAATAAAATTGAAAAAGATGTTAGTCTTTCTAGATATGGCATATATGAGGTCCACCACGTATTGTGCGAGGATATATCATTTCCGCCAGAAAAGCGTGCTTCAATTCCGCGAACAATAGGTCCTTTGGCAGCTCTTTTATGCTACCTTAATTAAAGCAGATTGGAGGTACTCTTAGAAATGGGCAGATGCTGTTAAATGGGCAATCGCTTATTTTCCCGAAATCGACAGCTTGATGGAAATTGTCGTCGAGGAAAGGGATCCTGCAGAAATCCGTACACTAATAACTTTAGTTGCTGACATAGCCCTAATTGCGTCAACCAGGCAAACAACCAGATTTTTCCCACCACCAGCTGCTTTCAGCTTAATATTCAACACCGAGACTGACAAAACAGGGGGAAGTGTATACAAAAACGAGAACCTCTTAAAGTACTTTAATTTCTCCGACCACGGTTCCTTTACGTTTTACAAAGTATTTCAATCTTATACTTGGAAAATTAGCCTAAACGAAGCAACTGATAACTTCGCCCGACAAATTGTGTACCATTCCATGTTTAGCAAATATAAGGAAGATCTTGGAATCTTGTCACAGATAACGAATCAGGGAAACTGGAACACCAGAGAAGAGATGGGAGGAGTTTTCAAGAAAACTAACACTGAGGGGACAATAATAGAATTCACTCATATCGCACAAAAATATTATCCCAAGCTATCTCAGGCAAATCATACCCAGCTAACACCAGTCCCCTGTTTTAGTGGGAAGACCAAGCGTAAATTTGATGACGCATTTTTTGATTATCTAGACTCCGATACAAGTGCTGCAGGCAGCAGGTTCATTCAGGCCTGCTAAACACGTATACTACAGTAAGGTCGGAACTAAGAGACCATTGGGAGTCGAAAGGGAGGACTTTGGACACTGGCACAACCGATTGGTATGACATGTCTGACCTCACTCCAACGCAAAATGGATATCCAAAGGAGGGGGCATTCTTCCAAACCTCCGGGCAATATTTCTTGGGAAAGAGATGATTTTTTAGTAATTATAATTGTATTGCACTCCTAAGCACTTTCTATATATTCCGTAACACATCAAATGATGAGTTTTTGGGAAATAAGTCTTAGTATTGTGGGGTATGAGATAAGAGCGTTTGAGATAGTCGGATCGAGTGAGGTGTGAATAAAGAGTGTTTGGACTGTGTGACTGTTCTTCGAAATGAAAATGCACGTGCGTACGAATCGGTGATTGAATGTGGTCGTGTATGAGTGAGTTTTAAGAAAGCAAGGGTGTCGTGGGGGTGGAAGGAAAGTGTTTCCCAGTTGCGTGAGCGCGTTGAGAGAACGAAGAAGATCTGCGTGAGAAATTTGCGTGTAAAGACTGTATTTCATTTTATTATTTTTGTTTTTCCCCTTTTTCTACTATTAAATATTCTGTTAACGCGTTGACGCCAGCGTCGATATTCACAATTTTCTCTGTGAGTCGTCGCCCGAAATTTACAAAAATTTAAGTTTATAATATTCAATTTCTATGTTTCTACTATTGAATCTCTGTTTATAATGTTCAGATAGAGTAACATAAATCTATTTTGTAGTAGCTATTTTGTGAAGTGCAAACAAAATAAACAAATGTATGCCGCGTCACGGGTCTGACACGTATGACCCACCGGTGGGACAGGCGTCAACGTGTTGAAGTTACTGTGGTTGATCCTCGTTGTCGAAAATCCCTACAGTATCATTTCGTGTTTTCGGTTTATTTATGTTTTCAAATGTTCAAATGTGACGACAAAGCTCAAGAATGGGAAAAAGAAGTTCAGGTCCAAAATTGTTGAAGCACATTGTCCAACAAACTTCCGAAACACTTTTGTAGCAGACTGCAGCTCGAGCGTCTCTACCGGCGCCTATAAATAGATGGCTATAGAGAATACGCTGACGATGATAATAATTATAATAATAATAATAATAATAGTAATAATAATAATAACCATAATCATAATAGTAATAATAATAGTAATAATAATAATAGTAGTAGTAGTAATAATAATAATAATAATAATAATAGTAATAAAAAGAAGAACACGGTTTTTGATTTAACAAAGAGTATAAATAAGACTAGATTCCGTTAGGCGTTATTAAATAAATTGCGCGTCGTTTATCCGAATAAAAAAATAACGATACTACTACGCTCTCGTTTCTCGCTCGCCATATTTGTTTCTCTCCTTCTCTCTTCTTTCTCCACCTTTCTTTCTCTGTCTCTCTCTTTCTGGTTCATTCGAACTCCCCCTCGTTTAGAGTCTTAATCTCTCTCGCGCATTCTCGTGTCCCGAGTCTCGCGAAATGCATTGCAAAATCGGCCGAAGAAACTTTTCCGCCGATAGAAACTTGAAGCTTTATCGCCTCGTGCCGCTTAAACGCGGACTATCGTCGCTTGTCCGCTTCTAATCGGTGAGCACGGAACCACTCTTTGGTTAACACGTTCTTTCAGCACTATGTACATTCCACTCTACCATCTTTGGCACTGAGCTAAGATCGAATTTACACTATTATTAAAACAAGCCGGGGCGATTGCCCGCGAACGCCACCTGTTTTATTCCATTCCCTTTCTCATTCCCACTTTTCTCATCTTGCCTCTCTTTCCCTCTCTCTCTCTCTCTCTCTCTCTCACTCACAACATGCGCACACTCTCTCCCTCTCTTTCCGGAGCGCATCCACTAACTCTTTCTGTGAAGATGTCTCTCGCGTTCAACCCTAGAAGGACCCCTACGGGGTTGCTGACGAACCCACATTTTTCAATCGTCTGCAAACGTGTAAACAAATACTAAAACATTGTCCTCCTAACTCATGCCGTACTATTCATATTTTTGACTTTGAAAATAATAAATAATACCTCTATTATCAAGATTTTGTTTTGTAACGCTCGCAACTCCACGACGTCCTTCGTGACGAAAAATAGAAGAGGGATATTCGACGGTTAAAATTAATGCAGATCGACGGTTTTCAGATCCTGCGGTCTCGAAATAAAAGGCGCTATAATTTGCAGGACAAAGTGAATATTAGATGGAAAATTGTCGGTGTTTGTTGCGAGAATTGTTTTCATTGTACAAGCGTGACGTAGTATGGGAATGCGCGCGGAATACATAGAGAGCGAAATTATGTGAGTATTACATAATGAGAGAGAACGTGCGAGACTGTTATCGGAGAGTTTTTCTTTAGTCACTTCTATTTTTTTCATATATTATAGTCAAATGTATTTTCGTTTATGTTAAATAAGAATTTAGTTACACAATTGCCACATTTGAAACTTCGTAGTGTAAAAAGTATACTGTATCTCTGATTGTTGAAAAGTTGTCTATACTCAAATTGTTATAATTCGACTCCTTGACTCATTTTAAAGCTTGCAGCTTCTATTTGTGGTTCACTTTCCTGTAACATGTGTGTGCATCATGTAACAGGGTGGAAAACTGGAGACATTTCGGAAAAATGTTACGAATTGGCATGCTTGTAAATATACTGGACAATTTGTTTTCCGGGCCGATCTTAACACGTTCAGCGCCAACTTTAATTAATTAATTAAAGTGTTACCAGAAAGTCAACATTTATCTTAAGGGCATTAGAACTCTTTCGCATTCGAAACATTTCAGTCAAATACAGTTTGTTCAAATATATTGCAATAAAAATGAATTCTCAAAATTGGCCAGAAATTAGTGTCACTCATATTCGACTGGCACGGCGCTCAACATGCTAACGTAAATTTTAAGATCCAAACATTAACACAGATTCGTCCGATAATTCTTTGCGCCGCCATTCACAAAATGCCGAGATTTTTGACACTATCCGTAAAAATTATATGATGTATGTAAATATAACGTAACGTGTTAAAAATCAGATACTTTTCAGTGATGGTTATAATTACACTATCTTTGGCTAAAATTATCTCAGTTCGGTAAAAGTTAGAATTTATTTTATTTAGAACTCAAAGAAGAAGAATCAATTATTTTCTATAATATACAAATGACGAATTTTCGTCATGCGGACGAATATGTGTTAAACTTGGATGAACAATGTTTTTAATCACTCTATTGAGCTTCGAATAGGAGGCGTATTGCCTATTTTACAGTAACATGAAGTTTACGTGAACCGAACGTGTTCTTCATGAGACGAGTAGAAAGAATCGTAATCAAAATTTCAAGGGGTTATTGTAAAGGAGATGCTTCAATTCTCAAATCCGCGGCCGATTTATGGGAGATCAAAATTTTTGAATGATTGAAAAAATTCAAACGTTTCAATTTGTAATATCTTTGAAGGAATATATATCTTCTGTCATGTGTTTGCTATGAATTTTAAAAATATGGTAGAAAGAACATGTCGATGAAGTGCTAATGAGATGCTTCAAGCTATCAAATAAGTTCGGATTTATATTGTATAATATTGTATAATATATATACAATATTTATAGTATGATCCGTTTCCTCGAAATTATAACAGTTCAAATAGCAACAATTTGACCGAAAATTCCAACAGTTTTGATGATAAAGATATTAATTTTCGTGACATTGCAATTCTCCCTTAGTTGCACTTTTTCTTTGAATAATTTAGAGTTGCAGTTCAAAAATTGCTGCGTTCAATGAGAACTGACACGAAATATAAACAGCTTTTAGGTGTTTTCTTAGGGTTCCTACTGCTTTAGTTTTTAAATATTTTACAAAGGTTCAAAAACGATATGTACTTTTTTTTATATCGACTCAACTTCAAATTTAGGGGAAGAAATCGCCTCGCAAAGTTGATAAAAAGAAATACGAAAAATCGGTTAAAGTTAGTTGAAGGATCATTATCAAACTTGTTAGACACTTAATTTATCACATATTTGGGTGGTTGAATACTGCTCTGGTTATTAGTCAACCTTGACACGGGTTAAGTACCCCTAATCGTTCCAGTGCACATTTCAAAGACTTGAAACCTACAAGGAGTTTATATAATCTTTAAAAAAATCTTAGATTTCATTCTAACAAATTATTGTGCTATAACAATTTAGTAGATTTATGATATCCCACCCTTTACTAAGGGGTAAATAATAGGAGCCGACCAAATTCAAGTGAAGATTATATCCTGAAAAAATGTGTTGTGACTAAGTTTGTTAAGAAGGATAACATTATTTAAAAGATAGGTATTAAATTATTTTGAAAAGTGCAAATTGATATTGAACGTGTAAGAAACAAAAAAGGGTGAAGTTATCAAGTGTCGATGAAGCTGAACACTTGTTATCTTTATATATTGCAATAATTTATTTCGAAATCATTATTTAAAAAATATTTATTGAGTTTCTCTTACACCGAAATAGGATCGCTAAGATTTTCTTCGTTCATGAAATTTTCGTATTGCAAAAATAACTGTTATTAATTCGAGACGTATATTCAGATATTCGAACATTGAAAGAAAATTTTGAAATAGTGTCATAGAGAATTCCAAAACTACTCAAAACTGCAATGTCACGAGTTAATTAACACAAAAGTCTGCTTACAAATTGTTGACAGTTCCTTTTCCATATTTTCGTATTTAAATTTTGCAATGAAAACAGTCTAGAAATTTTAAATAAAATCTCCAAATATTACTTAAAAAAACTTCACAACCGTTTGTTCCCGTTTCACTTGAAAATCACAATACAAGTCTCCGTCAATCTTCAAAAACCTTGCCGCACTTACCAAATCATTCTAGCAACTCCTCCACGAAATCTATTAAACGCACGAAACCCCCACCAAAATCTATAAGGACCATCTTCCGAGACAGTGCTACCACTTGAATCCTCCAACGCGATAGTCCCTCCTTACATTAAACGTGCCAACGTCCAACTCTTCCACTCCACAGCTCGTCAACACCTCCTCTCAACTCGCAACCAGCACTCATAAACAAACACAAACTCTCCCAAAGACGACGACGCGCCAGTCTCACGTCAACGGCAGTGCGCGATGGTCCTCGACAAACCCAGACGCCACGTCAACCATATTCGGATGGGCGAGAGGCGACGCGAGCACGCTAGGATCCCCCTCCGTCTCTGCGTCAGCCATCTCGTTATCCGTCACTCCCGTCAACTCCCTCACATTGCCGGGCAGATAGTCCTTCCAGCTCCTGAACAGATACCTAGTGAACTTCCTGAGCTGCCGGAACTTGCAGTAAGTGGCGCCCTCTGCAGACTCCAACTGCTGGGTCTGTATCAAGAAACCCTTCTCCTTGAACGTCTGCTCGAGCTTCTCCCTCTGTAGAGACTTTCTGGTTTTCCTCTTCCTGCGACCCTCCTCCTGGGCGGTCCTCTGGCAAGGAGCTGGCTGTATCCTCTCCCCCGCAGCGTTCAGGAACGCCCCGGTTGAAGAGCCGGACTGGCCAGCAGATTGCTGCAACGCCTCCCGCGGGAAGAATTCGTAACCCCTCATACTTTTGTCGCCCGTCCCACTGTAGTACCTGAAGTTGCCTCCGGAGTCAACCGAAAGGCTCTTCTTTTCTTGGAGACTGGGTTTAGCTCCGCCTGTGAATTTGAACTTGCAGATGCTGACCTCTGTCGCAGGGTTGTTATTGTTCTCTGTAGGCATGGGCGGGATGAAGATCGCTGAACGCTTCCGCTTCGTCGGCTGGCCCTGGTTCTGACCTACCACGTTCCTCTTTGGCCTTGGAGACACCGGAGGCGGGGCTTGGACGGCCTGTGGCATGGTCTGGGCAGGAGGCGTGGCTAGAGGCGTGGTCACGGGCGTGGACAGAGGCGGGCTCTTAGTCTCCATCATCGAATACAGCGACTTCGGGATGATCTTCTGCTCCTTTCCGGACTGCTCCGCCATTCTGGGGTAGCATTTGTCGTTCTGGGCCATCTTCTGGTAGTACAATAGTTGCGACTGCAGTGCCATGGGATGAATGAACACGCCAGCATTAGGCCAATAAACGAATCCAGGATTGGTGCCGAGCATGGGATCGATTATGTTGTTGTTGTGGTTCACGGTGGCCCCTCCACGGCAGATTGCGTCCAGTGGGCGGTAGCCCGGCTCTAGGAAGGAGGAGCCTATGCATTCGACCTCCTCCCCGTCGCTGGAAGTCTCGCTCTTTACCTGACCGGATTCGTACACGTTGCCGTGCTTTCTAAGCAGCCTGATTTTCAGCTGGTTCAGGTCTCTGATGCACAGATTCAGCGGCTCGTCTTGCTCCTTGTCTATCAGACCGAAACTACGGCGGGATTCTTGCGTGAGTCTTTTCTCTAGCAGACTGCTGATCCTGTTTTGTACGTCTGTTCGCTGGAAAGGGATCTGTGGCGACACTCTCTCGCGGCAGTCGAGCTTCTCTCTGGGCGACAGCCTCTTCTCTTCGTGGCCAGGCGTGCCGGGCAAGATCGTGCCATAGTTCTTGTAAATCAGATGACAAATGTCCGCTTTCTTCGGCTTGCGACCTCTTCGCGGCTTGCTGTTGTCCAGAGTGATCTCGCCCATGTAGGGGAGATCCGAATACTTCATTGGCGGTCGACTGGACGCCTGGGAGTGTGGGCTGTGGGCGTGGTGCGCTGCATTCAGTGAGTGGGAGGTGGTCGACGTGATCACCGACCGCCTCGAGCCTCCTGGTTGGCTGGAACCCAAAGTGGGGCAGCGCGGGGGCGGAAGCTGGGGGCAGAGCTCCTGCTGCATCGCTGCGATGCGCTGCAGCCATCCGTGGACGTCTGCGATCGGACTCGGCGTCGAGGTTGAGCTTGTCGGTGCTGGGCTGGGGACTGTTGGCTCTGCTATGTGCGTTGGCGACGCGTTTAAAGCTTCTTGAGCAAGAGAAGCCTCGTAGTGGTCGAGGTACTCGGGAGGCAGTGCTTGGTGGTGGAACTTCAGCTTCCAGCGGGACTTCCTGCGACCACGACTGGAACAGAGGCATAAGACGCGTTCGTTATTAAATGTGACTGAGTAAGAGGGAAGAAATTGATGGATTTCTGAGATTGATGTACAGAACTTTCGTTGAAGAATGAAGAACGAAGAATGGAGTCTCATTGGAAGGGTCAGTTCGTGCTTATTTATAAAGTGTAAACTGTTGAGTCTTATACTTTGTGTTTAAAAAAAAACAGGCAGATATTTTGGTATAGTAACTCCGGAACTACTTAGTAATTCCTTACAATATAATAATTACTATATTATATATTAATATCACCACATAATCGTATATGTATTAATAATATTAATATATTAATAACCCTAATTACTTCGTATCAAATCTTTGAAATAAAAATCAAACTTTCTGGGTATACATATATAATTTTTTTATATGCAGTTGCTACCACAAAAAGGTAAAAATTTTTGAAAACTGCCTATTGCATAAAATTATGTGAATTATATTATATACGTTATTAACGTTATAAACAGTATCAATCAAGAGCCAGGCAATTTAAAAATAATATTTCATATATTACATACATTTTAAAAATATCTTTTCATAGACTTTATTAAAACATTTAAACAAAAATTGTGTTTACTTTTACAAATGTCTGTTTTACGGACAAAATGAAAAGTATAACCACATTAGCATCGCAGTCAATAAATAATTATAAGTTTTATTGATAAATAGTTCAACCGTAAATAATCCCTCTTGTTAAATTATGCTCTTAATGGTCCTAATGCTCCTAATATGTGCTTTATTTTTATACTGGTTCTTTAATTAACAAAAATTAACAAAAAATTTTTTCGTTAATGTTTCGGTTTTTCCACTAATGTTCTTCAATATACCATTTTTAAAAATTATTAACTAAGAAGGTAATTAATGTATTCTAAATATAAGTGTTTTAAAACACTTTGTTCGTACAGTATTGCAAAATGCATTTAAAAATATACAATATAATAGTATATTTCAATATGAGAATATAAATTTTACCTTTACACACATATATCCGATCTATACCACCCCATGAAATAATATTCAGGTCACTTTATGTAACCTATGTAAGTTACATGATATAAATGTTCATGTTTCAATTATAGAATTTTTATTAATTGTTAATGAAGTAATTAAATGTTATATCTGGAGTTAAGTTCGAAGAATATGGTCATTAGCGACTAGGCTGCGGAAAAACAACAAAAGAATGTAATAATATAATAATCTGTTCTCCCTATCTTGGGTTTTTACTAATATATACATGGTGTCCCAAAGTTATGTTACTTTCGAAAAGTGAGAGGTTTTTGAGGTGATTTGCAACAACTTTTTCCTTAGCTAAATTGCAATCCGCGACTTTGTTTACGAATTATTAAAAAATCATATGCAATCGCTAGATATTAACACTTTCACAACCGCATGTTTGCGCAGTGAAACGTCGCCAGGGGCCGGCAATATTTTTAAAGAAACACTTTGCCGTCCGCATTATTTGTAAACATTTCCTCGCTTGAAAAAAAAAACTTTACGTAAATTCATGAAATAATTCAACATTGTTATACAATAATATTTATTCCTTTGTGTGATAATTATTAAAACGTACAAATATAAAAAAAATTCATAAGAACATTATAAACGCGAGTGTCACCGGCAAATAATGACTGGCATACCAATGACACTACATGAGTGTCACCGGCAAACAACGTCTGGTCCGCCGATGACACCACGTTTGTGTCACCGGTTGTGAAAGTGTTAACATATCCTACCGAATTTAGTACGATAATCCATAAATCAAAAATTTGAAAAAACTCAACAAAATCTCGAAAATTGTGTAAGAAGTTTAAAAACGACTGCTTTTGCAATCAACTAGGAAAGTTAATTATTATTAAAACGTCGTAATTCTAATAACGGAATCGACAGGCTACCGATGACTTATAGGTCGACGCAAACTGAAAAATAAACTAATAAAAAGGAACAAGTCGTATATCGTAGATGTTCATTAACACACATATTTCCCCATAATTTACAAGTTTGCGCAGGCCATAAACGTATAAAGATCCCGCTCATAATTCTGTCCGAGGGTAGAACCGGCAGATGCGCCGCAGCCATAAAGACGTTCGAAGTGTGAAAGTAGATCTCAGCTGCATCGCTATTAGCAATAATAATTGCAGGTCGCCGATAGGCGGGACCCGAGCGCAGCTTTCCGTGCAACTGCATTCCGAACCACACCTCGGCCGCTTATATAGTTTTACACGCCGGCACTTCGGCCCGTTTGCATAGAACACAGGTCCCGCGATTCTCTTCCAGCCACGGCGACGCTTCTAATGAAATTCAATAACGGTAATCGACTCGAGGCATTTCAATGACGTGCCTAAGAAATCATTTTTCCAGAGCCCGAGGAGCGCACACGCGGCGAACCAGTTCGCGGTTTATTCCTCTCCGCTCTTCGGGCCAGCGTCTCCTTAGTGCTCTCCGAAGCGAGTTCCTCGATGAATGGGTCGTTAGCGGAGCAAATGTGTCGGTCGAAAGCTTCTAAACGCTGACGGAAAAGGTGAAACCGATCCCGCTGATTCGTGGCTGTCTAACCGCGTATTGGTAGTAGCAAATAGTCTAGGTAGTAGCATATAGTTCAGGTAGTAGCACGTATGAGCCGTTTATTTGGAAATTAGCCTAAATCCATTTGTCAATTATTGGTGTCCCATAAGTTCCTTCCTTCTTTTTTTAACACGTTGACGACGGCTTGACCCACCGGGATATGGGATATGGGATACGGTGGGTCATATGTGTCAGACCCGCGGGCTGCGTATATTTGTTTATTTTGCTTGCATTTCGCAAAATAGATACTACAAAATAGGTTTATGTTATTTTATCTGAACATTGTAAACAGATATTCAATAGTAAAAACATAGAAATTCAATATTATAAACTTAACACAATTATTTAATTTTTGTAAATTTCGGGCGCCGACTCGCAGAGAAAATCGTGAATATCGGCGCCGGCGTCAACGTGTTAATGCGAAATCAGTAGACGTATTTGTCGTTTAAGCTTGATTTATTGTGCTACATATGAACCGTTCTGCTCTATTACCTTCTTCCATCTCTCAGGAAGCCTCGTCATGCCCTCTTTCCAAAATAGTTCAGACTTGCAAAATATTCATCGATGTGCGTTTTTATTTCGCCTTCGGATTTCTGACATTTATCACGGAGAAAATTTTTTAACGAGAGAAACAAGTAATAATCGGATGGGGCAAGATCTGGGGAGTATGCAGGATGAGATAGAATTTTCCAATAAAACTGTTAGAGTTTCTGTGTTACGGCTAACGCAACATGCGGTCTTGCGTTGTCGTTGTTGATGAAAAATGACACCTCGTCGGTTCGCCAATTCTGCCCGTTTTTTTGGCTACGACGGCTTTCAATTTATGTGGATTGGATTAGTGTATTGCAATATTTTGCAGAATTGATCGTTTCACCTTGTGGAAGGAGCTCGTAGTACACTACAACTTTCCAATCTCACAAAATGCACAAAAGAACTTTCGTCGAATGAAGTCCTGTCTTCGCAATAGTTGAAGGCAGGACAAGAATTTGAAATTTGAGGTATTTCTTAAATTTTAAAGATGGTAAGGTTTCCGTATGTAAAAAATTCTTTTCGGACACCTGTAAAATAAGTGAAACTACTACGATATATACCACCGGAACATCATGATCTGTTCAAATCTTTTCCACACACACAAAATGTGGATTAGTAGTAAATTGTTTTGTAATTTATGTAGTTAAAACATGTTTTGAATCGCATAAATTATGTTTTGGAAGTGTTGTAAAGATATATCGATTAAATTGAGTATTATTTCTTTCACTTTGAAGCATTTTAAATTATATTGAATGGGTTTGGGCTCCTTCAAATTTTATAACGAATATGATTGCTAATTTTGAAAGTGGCCTAACTTCATTCTTCGTAAGAAAACGCATATTATTCACTTAATAATTGCCATTACTTTAATAGGAACTACAAATTTAACTCCTTCAGATAAACTTAAGCAGCATAACTTATTAGTAATCTTGTACGTATATTTTTAATTGCATTGAAATACAAATCCTTAAATATCTCAATTTAAGTATAAATGGACTTATGCAACTTTCAAAATAAACGACTCATATACATATCGGTAGTTTCACAACTTTGCTATCGTTGGCTTCTCAAACATATTCTGCTGAATTTGTACAGTCGACCAAGAGGACTTTCAGCAGAGATGACAGTGCGTTTTAAGAAGAATAGCAATTCTGCGAACTTGTTTATCGCGTACGATGTTTTTTAAAGCAAATGATTGACGAAATAAGAAACAATATTACAACCGCCATTAACGCGTTCGTCGCCGCGTCATCCATATCTGGGTGACATTAATTTCTGACCAATTTTGAAAATTTATTTTTATTCCAATATATTCGAGCAAAATGAATTCGACTACGATTTTTCGAATCCGAAAGAGTTCTAATGTCATCCCCTATGACAAATGTGAACTTTCCAGTTTTATTTTAATTAATTAAATTGCTTTAATTATGTGGGGATTTTAGTGTCTACTTGTCGGCGACGAACATGTTAATGAAATAGAAACGAAATTATGTAGCAATGAAAAAAACAGGCTGGGATGATCCTTTATACAACGTTGTGTTCCATGATTAGTGTTGTGCAATTGACTTTATATTTAGAATAAAGAAACTTGAAATATCTCAAATAATTTGTGGTTTATTTTTATTTAAAAATACGATACTCCATTTGGATAATCTTCAATTATGTAAAAATATACATAAACAAAACTTACCCAATGACCAAACTTACAAAATATTAACAAAAAACCTCACAAAATCAATAATAAGGTTGACAACAACCTTATATGCGATAATATATTTTTGCAAATGCATAAGTATGTAGGCCAGAGATAAATTTATGGAAGTTAGAAAATTATTAGATTATAGTGGAAGGTTCCAAATATATAATTTCTTTTTTGCATATTCTGCATCTCGCATATTTTTTACATACATCTACATATATAGTTGTTAATTATCGACATCTACAAAATCATATCTCCTCTTCTAAAGTTGTCCATTTTTGTTTTTAAGCTGGGAAAAAATTTGGGAAAATTTACTGCAAAATTATTTTTACCAGCAAGATTGAAGGGCATCTTCTAATAATTTTTGATAAGAACTATTATCTATATTTATTTAAACTTCTTTCGGTTACAACTGAATTATTTAATTAACCTTAATTACATAGTAAATATCTAAATAAAATAAAAAATTAAGGAATAAATAAATAAAATATAAAATTAAGAAATAAATAAATGACACAAAAAATTAAAAAACAAATAGATAAAGAAAAAAATTAAAACATTATGGAAAGGAAGAATTAATATTTTTGTTGATATAGTACAAATTGTTGTCCAATGTTAAGAAGATTTAACACATCCTAGAATATGCATCCGAGTGGCATGTTTATTAGCTTTCGTCGGCAAGTGTATGCAAAATGAAGTGGGAATAAATGTCGAGTAACGAACAACGGTGATCACCTTGGGATGGAAATGTGCTAATCGTAAGCATATAATTAGACACGAGAAACAACTTACCTTGGTTTTCCTTTGTTATTGAGATCCGAAACCGTGTGCCCCGGGTTCTCCTCCATCTCCTGCATCTGATGGTGCCCCGCGTTGTGCCCATGGCCGTGTTTGCCGTCGATAGAGGTCGGAGAGGAGTCTGCATCCTCTTGCGGACTATCGAACACAAAATCAGAGATTAGAAGAAGCTTGTAAGAATATCTTTTCTTCGATAAAAACTAACGTTAATTACTCTACGTATGCATAATTTGAACTGTTGCATATCCTCTAACTCGAAGATATGCTAATTACTCCGATGCTTTTAATAATTTGCATTACAGTAATGACTTGGAGATACTATTAAAACTTGTTATGTCAGGTTCCAAAATAATTTGTACATTATCAAATATGTTTATTTACGGATTTTGATAGCAGGAGCTTGGTTGTAGTGGAATATACGAACACACGTAATATGTAAATATAATTTAATAGCTAAGAAAGGTATTGTAAATGCACATTGTAAACTGTCCCGTGTGCACGCCGAATGCGAAGTGGACGTTGCGTGTAAAGGAGACAAAAGACAGCTGGTCTAGGATCGCGCATATCAGAAACATAGGACTGATAAAGACGCACATCGTCCGTTGGTAACAGATTTTATTTAAAAGACCCGTTGTAACACTTATCTGAGTTAGGAAATTAATTATAACTCAACATTCTAATTAAGAATTTATTGCGATTTGAATTCATAATAAAAATTCATTATCACAAGTCAAAAGTGACTCATATAAAATAGGAACAATCTTCTATAACTATAGAAAGAAATAGTTTCTCTTTCCTCTATACAGTAACCTTTATATTTCAAGTAACCTTTTCCTTTGCCGAAATGCAATCCGCGGCTTTGTTAACGAGTTATTAATGATAAAAGATTGTTGCGCGCGCATGATGATACAACCTACTGCTACGCGCGCGAGCCAGCTGACTGCAGCCGGGTCGCGACTGCTTTGAACCACGACAAAGTAACCAACAAGGATTTTATGAATTTCCCGATGTTTCCATAATTATGGATTACCCTGCATATAGATTCACTTTCATTTTATTTTTATGTCAACGAAACTAAAGCCTTAGATTTTAAATAATCCTGAACTAGATTTATTTTCATTGCTAGAATTTAATAAACAGAATAATGAATTTTCGATTTCAATATATGTATAAATATTATGCGTGGCAGTTCTGTTATTGTAAAAGCTTTTTTATCTCATTTTTTAAATATTATCTTTGATATTTAATATATTGCTGTTATACTTTGTGCACCATATTCTTTTATTGTAAAACTGAATTAGATTAACGTATTTACTGATCGCATTAAAATAAACCATAGAACATTCATACATTCAGTATCTAATTGATTGATATCGTTAATACGAAATAAAAATTGTTTGTATCAACCTGGTTTTAACAAGCAGAAGCCAAATAGATTTTCTTATTTTAATGATTTCGATATGTTGTAACTGATGCAGTGACACCCTCAAAAATCTTTTAAATAACGTTCACTCATTTCTATCATAAATGCATTAAATCTATAGTCTAATTATTATATCGATTCATTATTATACTGATCACATTCTGATATGATAAACATATTGAATATTTTAATTTGAATTGGTAAATTTCTCTCTGGTTTAATAAACTACTTCAACTACCCAATATACAATAGACGATAAAGAAAATTAAGACAAAAAGATAAATTAGAGAAAAATTTGTTATACGGCATGATATATATTATTATTCATATTCAAATAGAGCATTCGAAGACCAATCCACCGTGTATAATGATCATATACTTCTGATCATTTAACTTCAAGATACTTGCATTTGAAATACTAAGTAGTTAATTTTCAGATACAAGTTTTTTAAAATTGAATAATCGAAAGCATACAATCATTATACTTGTTGGACTCGTCTTTTCACCCTCTATCAAAATACGAATGATTCTATTTAAAGTTACGTGACAATAATTTATCAAAAAACTATTCAGCAGCTGGTTCGTATTTCACGCGCAAATATCTCAGGATTAAATGATCGCAATGGTGCAGTCTTTATACTCATTATATACAAGAACATCAAAAGTAATTACGAAATTCTTTTATTTCTGAACACCATACTCGGACCATAATCCAACACCAATGTTTCAGAACTTTTGATCAAATTTCGTAATTCCGTATTTGAAGTTGAGAAATGGAAACAAGAGTCTGTAGATTTCAAAGCAAAATAAACTATGCAAGTAGATAACAGTTACACAACAAGCGTAGAACTGAAATTAGATCTCATCGTATTTTTTCTAATCACTATTGTACTTATGGTTTCTTCCATATAGTATTTTAATCACGTAATCACGAGATAAGTATCATACAATGTTACCAATTACGTTCAGAGTATTATTTAAAAAAAGATTCGTAAAACATTTTTAAGAACGTGAAGCGTCTTGAGCAACAAAAAGAGTTACAGTGACGTTAAAGACTAACTGAAGTGGACACGCGGCTTTAGAATCTGAGATGGACCGAACAGATGGGAAGAAGGTTAATTAGCATAATCGTAGGCTCACCTCAACGCATTCGTGTCACGACTTCGTTCCTCCTCCTCCTGGGGCTCCTGCTTGACCGCCATATGGAGCAGAGGTGGCAACGGACACTTTATACGTGTCGAGTGATGCAGATGATGCTGCAACGTGCTGCTGTCTGTCGGGCTACCGTCTATACCAGATGATTGTGTACGAGACACGACTTCCTCGGTCTGCATAGTGCCCCCTGGAAAAATCATACACGTCCGGTTAACGATTCCGACGACTGTCAACGATAATTCTACTGGCTACGGAAAATCTGAGGAACGGTTCGCTATCGTTTTTCTAAGACGAGAGATGATATACAGCCGACGCGTGGGATTTCGTGTTGTCGAAAATTTGGTAGGAAGAAATCATTGATAGAAAATTGATCACGTAAAGGATAGTCATTACTAAATATTAAAGAAAATTTAAAAAAATGTAATAATTAGAGAAATGAGCTTTTGCATGTTGCGGTTAATAATTAATGGTTATACAAATTGCCGTCATTTACTGGGATACAGTAGTAGGCAGAAGATTGGGACGAAAAAAGAGAGAGAATTTTTGTATACGACACCCTGTACATTGTTATCAGTTTTGGTATAGAGCAATCAAAAACGAATCCAACGAATCTAATGACCATACAATTTCGATTATTTAACATCGAGATACTAGCGTCTGAATGATTAGGTAGTCAACTTTCAGACGCAAATATCTCGAGGTTAATCAATCGAAGGTGTACAGTCATCCTACTTGTTGGATTCGTCTTTTCATCCTCTATCAATATATTTCAATCATTTTTGATTGCCGATAAAAATCATAGGTTACATCGTTAATTCTTATTTAAAATAAAAAAAAAAACCAACTGGTAAAGTATGAATGCAAAATACTGCGAAATAATATTTCAACTGTTGCAAGATACGAGTATGTATCGGAACGTTGCAAACTTTAAATTGGACGGGATAATGTCCGTGGAAGTTATGAAACCTCAATTGCAAATATATACGTAATGTAACAGACCCGCAAAGGTACTCGAACGATCGCTATTAAAGACTTTAATTTACCTTAAGCCACACATACAGAACGTGACACGGCTCGGATAATCTCTATAGAAGTTGTGAAACATATATCCCAAAGATGCCGAATACTTTTGTGACCCCGTTTCAATGTACTACGATGAATATTTGCGGTGAATGCGCCATAATTTCCATGAACATGGTTCGATTCGCATGAAATTTTATCTACATCGTTCCCATACTCGGATCTAATTTTCAGCTATTTCCATTAGAAATTGTTGAATATATTTCTTTATTCAGGCACATGCTGTTATAAACATTGTGGAAAATTTGAATAAATTCTATCTTGTAATTCTTCCTCGGCAGATTTGTTGAACTAATTTTGTTAGTCGCTTTTAGATTTCGATAGGGCTGGTGTTTAAATATGTACGAACACTAATCTTCCATTGAACGCGACGATATCAAAAACTATTAACCCTTTACACGCGACTGGTGCGCGGAAGAAGATTCGTAAGAAGACGGATTGCAACAGTAATGCTATCGGCTTCACCTTTACGCACCTGACGCGTATAATTTGTTAATATTGTTCCTTTCGGCGCGTCAAAACGTCGATGCCGACGTATAAATAGTTCTGGGGCACTCCCGCGTTCTTCGCGCGTAATAATAAACGCGGTAATAAGAGAACCGGGAGCTCTGCCGCGGAAACGCTCGTAAATGTGCAATACGGAATAGATATCGATAGTTCGACTTTGTTAAACAGTCCGGCATGATTTATTTTCGTAAGTATCGATCGGCTTGGTACTCGATTTCTAGCGTTTCTATTCAACACATTATTTACCGGACACCTATCGATAGGATTTTCAATTATTCTGCTAATAGTTGAACTTTTATATGGCACACTATTGAAAATTCTGTTTCCAACGAACATTCGTTTAAAAGTTTTTTTATTGTAAAAAGCCTAGAGTATCAGAAATTGTAAAATCATCGCTCGTAGGTAATGTGCGAATAAACGAAACTGTATAAACACATGCAGTAGGTGGACAAAATATACGTAGACCTTTAAAACAGTTTCTTAAATCGCGCACTATTTAAAATTCGCTTAAAATTGAATTCCGGCAACATTTCTTAATAGCTCACTCAATCATGAAAGTTTTTAACATATTATGATGCGCAAGAACGTGTTCCTGTTCTGTCCCCGTCAATTTCTATAAAATAGACTAATTGTAAAATGTTAGCAACTTTAAATATGCATTATCTACTTTAGTAACAGTATTATATGATATTAATACTATTACGAAACCGCAGAGGGAAAATACAGGGAATATTGCGTTGTGTTTGTGTGCCGTGTCGTGTGCCTGTGTTCATTACATTACATATTGAACTTAATTATACTATTGCTAAAATAGATGATGCCTATATAACGTTGCTAAAATTCCACGTTAGTCTTATCTATTTTATAGAAATTGGCGTGGACAGTTAAAACACGTTTTCGCGCATCATAAAATGTTAAAAACTATTATGATTGACAGCGCTTTTAAGAGACGTCGCTAATTGCAGTCACAAATCAATTTTAAACGATATTTAAATGGAGTACGATTTAAGAAACTGGTATAAAAAATATTGGCAGCCCCCCCCCCCCCACTCCCCCCGCCCCAATTTATAACAGTCGTGCATTGAGAGTTCCGCAAATAGTAACAAGAGAGGAACTGCATATTTAAAGCCGTCAGCACCACGCGGTCGCCTAACATTCTGTAGATATACGTCAAAGGATGATGAAAACGAATGATATAATAATTATAAATTGCTCAGGAAACTGTTTCTAGCGATTCACGGTTATTTCTCCGCAATGTTGAATATCAGATAAATGTGTAGATGTATTCCATCTGCGGTAATGTAACAAAATTTTTTAAGTAATCGCTAGACTGCCGATTTTCCGCAGTCATGGCAAAAGTAAATTTATAAGTTTATAAGTAAATTTATATTAATATAAAAGTATTAACCCTTTCCACTCGAGCGGCGACTCTGAGGCGACGAAATCTTGTATAATCATGCATGTTTAATTGTATACGTATCACAGAAAAAATAATCATACCAAATGGAAATATTCTATGTTGCAACAAATATCGTCATTTTAGAATTGAAATAGTCTCAAGTACAAAGGTTTAATGTTATTGAAAGAATTTACATAGATTTAATACTTTCATACATACTTAAATTATTTTCAATTTATTGTAATTGTTAACAGAAGTAAGGCTTTCTTTGTTTATTTTACGTTCCTTGGAATTAATATTTTTATTTTGTAGTTTAATTTAAACTAAAAATTTATATTGCAGAATATTGTTGTTAAAATTTCAACAATGTAATAGTTTCGCAATAAATGAACAAAGCTTATAGACTTTCACGTATTGAATGTTTCAAAACTACTATATTTGACCTATGCTAGTTTTCGGGATAATTAATTTTGAGGAAGAAGTTATCAGTTTGGAAAGAGTTCCCAATTTTGAATAAATGTTTGCATTTCATATGTAATAGCTATACAAGTAATAGCTATACTAATCCTGTAGAATATACATACACTGTTATTCGTTACAACATGCAGACATCTTTTAAAATGGAACATCTTCTAAAAAAATCAATGGAAATTACTGTTAATAATTTTATTCATAATATTTCAATTAATGAAATATAAAGATAGAATTTCTAACTTCTACACTAAGTGATTCGTCCATTGACATTTAAGAAACATTACATTTAAATGTTAATATATAAAAGATTTATAAATATTTAAAAATGATAAATTATTATAAAATCTAATTTAAATCTGAAAATGTAGGTTATTTGCTTCAATTCCTTAAAAGGTATATTTCATTTTAATAATGTCTGAATATTTCAATAGTAAACTGTACATAGTAGTTGCAATAGTAGTTAGACTACGGATTATATATATATTTATTTTCAGCCTCTCGGCCAAGAAATAGGACTTGGTTTACAAAAACCTAACTCTACAATTCTATCTTAACCTTTCATTCATTATATACATTCTCATTCACACACTTATCTCATATACCTACTGACTAGAAACCGTTTCTGCCATCTACCCATCCCTCTCTATTACACTTGCTCTGCCTTTGCTTTATCTTTCGTTTCTTACCCTAAACTCCTAATAAAGCCCTCTCCTTTGCCCTTTCTTTTCTCTTTCTCTCTACCCTGCCCAGCCATTCCTCCACCTTCTCGTTCTTTCTACCGCTTACTACCTCCTCGATCACCACTCCTCTTTTACAGATTTTTTATATTTATAACAAAAATAAGCAAATCGAATAAAGAATTTAAAAATATTATTGTATTATTTTCAACTTAATCAAATAACTCAAGAATGAAATTTAAAAAATGCAGCTTCTGCACCTTGCACGTAATGCAGGCAATTTCTATTTTGCATAAAATTCCGCAGTCCAGTAATAGTACAACCATAGAAATATATTTAAAAGTATTCGAAAAATCTTGGAAAATACTAATGCAATATTTCATCTTATTCAAACGCAAATTACAAAATATTATATGCACTGTTAAATAAGGTTGTAACCTTTTGCGGTCGAGTCTCTAAAACGTCGTGAAAAATCATCATACCACGTTTCCAAATAATTTTTATCAAATTTACTGATTTTAAAAAAATCGTTAAGAGCAGTTAACTATTGCACGAGTCACAATATTCAATTCCATAATGTATAAAAGAAATGTATAAATAATGTGTAAATAAAATGGAAACACTACAAGTCTGAAAAGCTATTTTAGATTTCCCATTAAAATGGCTCCGACTGCAAAGGGTTTTAACTTTTCGAAAATTGTCTATGATTCGACGGTGTGGCGAAGAATGCAAGTCGCTCGAAAACATTTGTAACTTGCCGCCCTTTGTGCCGGAGACAGTAACTCGCGAACGAACGGAAACGAGAAATAGAAAAAAAAGATAAGGGGAGAGGCGCGATGGAGATGAAGCGTATTGTACATACCGACTTTACAGCACTGTCGGATAAAAATATTCCCGCTCGAAAATAGAAACGCGGAGCACACCCAACACCCGCAATTCCTGGTCCATACTTGGCCTTAGTCGATCGAATTTCACGCACGTCACCGGACTTTGTATATCTTTATGCTAATTTTCATTATTACACATCATATCGTTTATGCATGGCATTTTTCTGGTACCATAATGTTGCATAATTTCATTATTGTTTAACTTAATTGCTGTTTAACATAATTGTTATTTAACTCGATTGTTGATTAACTTAATTATTATTTAACTTAATCGATACTTAACTTCATTATCACTTAACTTGATTGCTACTCTTAACTTTTGCGAGTATTTTAATTTTTGTAAATTACCAACGTAATGGTTAGTAATTATTTAATAACCATGCGAGTAATCTTAATCGTAATTTTAAAAAGATATTGAAATTTGGAAAAAACAGTTGAGCGTGATATTGTTCAATTTTGTATAGCACGTTGATATTGTTAATTCAACATAGTTTGAAATAGTTTGATATAGCTTGACATAGTTTGCAATGATTTAATATATTCTGACATATTTTGACATCATTTGAAATTATTTGACGTAGTTTGATTTGACATTCTTCAGATATAGTCACTATAACCAAGGTTCTACCGTGCTGACATATCTATCTAATAATAATAAATAAGAATATGATGATACAACGCATTTGAACAACATTTTATGAGCTATCAAACACATCTATAATTTATAAAATAAGAATAATGTCAAATTTGAATGAAAAAACAGTGAACAAAAATGTAATATGGTGTTAAATTATATATAATTATGTAAAATAATATAAAATTATGTAAAATAGTACAAGATTGTATAAAATTATGTGAAATAGTATAAGATTGTATAAAATAATATACAACTAAATAAAATTGTATAAGATTTCATAAGTAGTTATACAAGTAAGTGCAGTTACGTACACATTATATTAAAGTACATTAAATTGAGAAATATTATTTTAACTGTAATTCTAAAGTAACTTTTCGGAAATATAGCATTTCCGTTTTATATGACAAAGTGTATTTTATGCATATGAAATTGAATCTTGTAACCCATGCAACAGCAATTGCTTGGATCATAACAGAAATATTAATTTGGAACGTGATGCAACAATTCTAGCAGTAGCTCAGAGTCACCACTCGAGTGCAAAGGGTTAAATACCAAGTTGATTCAAGAAACTATATTTTATCGTGTTCTAAAACGAATTAAACATCACTTTTATAATACTAACGTAGAATAAAATATTTGAATACTTGAAATATTATTGTTTCCCGTATAACTATTTCGAACAAATAATGTCGAAGCCTGTCGTGTACAGTCATGTAATACTAATGCCATATATTTCTCCTGGCAGTAAGGAGAGTAGAATTAGGTAGCAGCAACAAGAAAAGAGAAAATTAATGCTCCGTAATAATTTCGCATAAATCGTTTGGAACTAATGTCATATGACATTGAAAACAAAGTATTATACACAAAGTGTCATTTATCTCAAATATTTGAGCTATTATAAAAATAATACATTAAATTGAAAAATTAATGAATTAGTCGGAAACAATTTCAGTAATGAAACTAACTTATACTAATGTACATTTTGATTAATAAATTGTTTTCTTTTATGATGAATTATATTACACTATATTATATGATACTATATATATTATACTATACTATAAATATATTTAACCATATTAAAGTATTATATATAATATGCTATAATATACTTACACTGTACTATAAAAATAGTATAGTATACGATAGTGTATCATAATATAGCATAGTGTAGTATAGTATAGTATATGTGTAATTAGGTGAAGTTTAAGTCACCACCTTGTCGTTTATTTCCAAAATATCAACGTCTAAATTTTGCAAATGTTCGTTTCTAGTCGCTAAATACATCTTAACCTTTACATTTTTTTGTTTAAGAAAGCATGGAATTACTTTTTATTTTAATCAAAAAATGTTGACGTGTTGTGCACGTTTTGCTTAATACTGAAAATTTGTTTTTATTATCAGTCGAATTTTGAAGAATTAATTTTAAAATTAATATCGAAAATTGGAAAGAAATTGTTATCTCGTAAATTTGGTCTTGATAATCGACATTCAATTTTCTTTTATAGATGTCGTTATGTTCTTTGAAATCGTGTCTACAAAGTTAACTACATTTTGGAGGGGCTCGAGACCATTTCGGTCCAGAGTATAATTATTGTTATTTATCTACTTTCTGATAATTAATTTTAATTTTCATAAGAAAATGAAGTTTCATTAAGATCTATAGAAAACTAACGTATCTACAATGAGTATCATAAAAACATATGTTGCATAAAAATGAATAAATAAAGTTGTAAATTATTCTAAACATACTCAGCTGTATCGTTTGTCAAATGTAGGTAATGTGAGTAAATCAAAAGTCATGTGTATCTAACACAGGTGGCACTCGTAGACGCTAAGCTTGAGTATAGTCTAAAGACAATGTCAACAAGTATCGCACCAGGTTCAATGGTCTCATGAACACCCACACCCACGCTTTCACTAACCACTCTTGGTCAATGACAATTTCTTCATAACCATTTGTAATAATTGATCGCATTCAAACATTTAATGTTTAATTTAAACAACCGATTGTTTTTTGAAACAACTTCCTTTCTGATTCACCATTCATTTAACTTCAACTTGAACAATAAACACATGTTAGTACTGATTTTGGTCCCTGGTTTTCGTTATTCAGTTTCGTATTTTTTGTTCTCATAATAAACCTGTCCTTGTTACTAATTTTGTTCAAACCAGATCTTTCGATTAGTTGCAATTTTTATAACCTAGTTTTGTTACCGATTTTGTTGAAACAAATTTCTGAAATAACTGTTATTTTCTAAACTGATTACTTTTCATCGTGAAAAATTGTCAAATAATCGTTATTTTCTGCTCCCTGTAACAGACATATTTCTCATACAGATGTTGTCCACCAAAATCTTTCTTGTTCTTCGAATTCTAACTAAATTAAATTCTAATTTTTACCGAACAAAGATCATTTTAACTAAAGATGGTATAATTGTAACAATCACTGAGAGATATATGATTTTCACAAGCTACGTTGTCTTTATATAGATTATATCATTTCTACAGATAGTGCCAAAAAATGTCGGCATTTTGTGAATTACCATTTGTACAGATAGCGTCAAAAACTGCCGGTATTTTGTGGATCGCGGTGCAAAATATTACCGGACGAATATGTGTCAATATTATTAACGTTTCCAAACTATGTCTGAACTAGCGGACTTTTTTATTTATGTTTCCAAACTAGTGGATCTTTAGATAATTTCATGTAACAATATCTGTTACTATTCGTCCCTGTTAAAAACGACACCGAAGCCGTTCTCGTGCACGTCACCACGCTAGTGTTCGACGCCGTCTAGTGTAGCACGGCATCGTCGCGGGGTAGGGTGTGAAAACCGTCGGCTAGCCTTTCGCTGAAGCCGGACGCCAAAAACGGGAGCAATATAGCCCTGCCGGGGAGTGTCCGTGTGACGGTATTAATAACGGCGTGTGCGGGAGGTGGCCCGATTCATTGAAGACCAGTTATAGAATGATGCAGGCGGCCGCGTAACTACAATTTATTTTTTGGCTATTTTTAGCAGTTGGCGTGGCGCCACTATTTTCGGTTCTCTCAAATTTCTCACTCCATATTTGGGATTATGGATGACGGGCCCGCGGCGCGGTGTATCTTTACGACCCCGCCAGTTAGAGACACTCTCGTTATATGCTCGCGTGCCCCCACCACTGCCAGCTGTTCGACCCATCGAACGCGAGCCTTCTCCGAACAATAAACGCTTTGTTCACTTGCTTTTTCTTTTTCTTCGTTCGCCAGTAAAAACTGCTTAAATCTATCCTTCCTATTGTTATTTTATCGTTTCGAACCCCAAGTAGTTTCCATCTTCGTTTATTTATTAACTCTTTCCAGACTCGATTTTACAAGCAGACCAATTTTTACACACATTCCTTCTATTCATAAATAATGATACGATCAGTACGTAACAATAACTTTGGTATTTCTCAACTGCTTTAAATCGGTTGTAAAATTATTATATAACAATGTTTAATATTATGTAATTCAATATTGTTGTATGCTATGTAATTTAATGTTGTGTTACGCTATGCAATATTGTTTAATATTATGTACTATTATTAGTAAAGGGTTATGAATTGCAAAACCTTATGAACTGTTCTTTCAACTCTAAGTTGTAAATGTAACTTCGATGCAATTAAATAAATAGAATATAGTCTTTGAAGAAAGAGTAGACAAAAGAATAAATTATGTATTTCGTGGTAAACATTTGATGCAAATAATAGCCTGGATGGTTGATCTCATTTTAAACATGTCTATGTTTAAGCAGTATACTCGAATATACTCGACATAACGCATAATGTCTTCGTGACGAGTATAGTCGTCATAACACAAAATGTCTTAATGACGAATATACACGTCAAAACAGCTAACTGCATAAGCAGTATATTTCGATATTTTGTATTCAATTAAAAATCTTATAAAGCTGTTGCATTTATTCGAAATATGGATTGGATCAAACATATATATATATATATAAACCTAACAGCAACACGTATAAACACCTAGCTTATTATAAATAGACATCTATTTAATTTATGTCTTTTTGTTGCCAAATTACATGGTTTAAGATTTCACTGACACTATTGCCATTAAATGTACCAAGCGCTAACAATGACTAATGTGTACCATTATACTTTGAAAGAATCTCGACACTGAATTATTTAGGCTCTTCGATATTTTAACGCTAACGTGTGTCTGGGTTGAGATTGTAACAATTGTGCATTAGAAAATGTGAAACTATCTAACATTTCCCCTAACAACGTTTAGTATTAATACATAACCTGGCAACTAAAATGGCAAATCGAAACTTTTATGTTTGAATTTTCTTTTAAATTGAAACTTTCATATCCAAATTTTCTTTTAAATAATAATATCTTGTACAATATAAATCCTAGTACTAAAAATGTGCAGCATTTACGAAATATTAAACACTTTTATCGTAAAGTTCTAGAATTCATTTTTCCAAGAAAAATTGAAGAATTTCTGCAAAAATTAATATCGTCGATAAATTCTATGTGCACAGCTAATATTATGCTGAAACCAAAAATAATTCATTTGTTTCTTTAGTTCGGTCTGCGTTAAGTCAGTGCACTATTATGATGATAATAGCTAACAGTTATTTTGAAAAAGAAAAGAAGAAGAGAACTTCTTTGAAAAGTTATTTTGGAAAAGAAAAATATCTTTTACCGGATATAACTTTTTGAAATATTATCAACACCGTAAATAGATTATATGGACAATGTGTAAAACAAATTTAAGAAGAATATATGTAATACTATGCATTTATTATAAGCATATACCTCGCGGACGTAAGACGACAAACACTGAACATTGAAAATTGTTTCAGCTAAATCTTAAACACTGTGGAAATGTTTCTTGCGCAGAATGATTCACTAAACAAGCTCAAATGTAACAAAATATTTGTTGCTATCGCTAGCAACATTTGAACATGTCCAATACATTGAACTTACTTTTGGGAAATAAACTCGAATTTTCAACTTCGCGAATATCTGCTGTTTTAACTGCTAAAGCTATGGCAATGTTTCTTGGTTAGAACTATGGTATAGTTTGTTTCAAAACACAATAGTATATATAGTGGGAAGGAAAATAGAGCCAACACTTAAAATGGTGTAATTTTTTAAAGATTGGTTTAAATGTCTTGAATTTTTCTGTAATTGTTAGAAGAACTAGTTTACTGTGCAATGACTGAAATACTTTTTCAAATCACTTTTTTAATAAAAAAAAACGTATTTCAATCACTATACAATCTTTCTAACATTTACAGAAAAATTCAAATAATTTAGACCAGTATAAAAAAATTATACCTTTTCAAGTGTTGACTTAATCTTGTTCCCCACTATATTTTTGTAATATAATAAATATTTAGACATATTTGAACATTGACAAATCATCATCGAACATGGCAATTGTATAGGATAGTTCCAAGGAATTTTTGTGCTTCAATTGTAATAACTGTGCATACGTTTTTCACTGTAGAAAATTCTTTAACTACCTCAAAGGTAGTGACATACGTTTTTATATCTTTGCAAATATTTAAATAGGCTTAAACAGTGTTTCTTGAAAGTGCTATTTGAAATTAAAGGACTGCGATGAAAAATCATACACCACGCGACCGTCTATAAAAAATTACCGTAAAAGCAACTGCAAAGTTTTTGTTTCTGACAGAATTTATCGATAATAAATATTCAAACACTTTCGTGAATCTGTTTATACGTATATATTACGGCTTGCAAACTCTATTTTGAATAGGAGTTCTTTGTTTATATCAGTATTTTCAAATGAATGTAGTTATAGAATAATTGTCTATAAAAACATATCTAGAATTTCAAAATTGTGTCAATCAATTATTTTTACCGATATTTCTAGTATTAATGAATTCTACAATAGCAACGACAACTTCATTTATAAACCAACAAGTTGATTTAGATTTATTAGTTGAGAAACAATTATTAATTTTTTTTCGGCAAGGTTTAATCGAAACACTGTAAGACAACTTAATTTGAGGTTATTGTTCGAAAGAATACATTCAAGTTTCTTTTTAATATAATAATCATTAAAAATCCTATTAACAGTTTCCTTTTAAACAATTGTCTAAAAGAAACCAGATTAATTATAAAACTTGAAAATAATTTATGGGTTTATAGACCAAAAATGCTGTCATTATTGAACAACATCTTACGAAATCTTCGATAAGTAATTTCTAGCAAAATTATATTCAGCGCAACGAAAATAATAATCTATACTACTGTACATTATCTAAATTTATTATTTCATTGTTTAATATAATTTGCTTGCTTCATGTATCGTATCAATAGACGTTGGCATGTTAACGGTTCTTCTCTGTTCAAAAAGTTATTAAAACAGGTAGTTCAAGCATTCAAATCACTAACATCTGAATGACAATTAGCACAAACGATAGAAAAATGAAAAAGACCTATCTATAAATTGGCGTTGTAGAAAATTTGTTTAGAGAAACAGCTAAAAGAAGCATGTGAATGCTTTTCGGATCTTGGGATCATCAAAGTAGTCCGCGAACAGAGTGTTAACTGAACGATTTAAGGATCCTAGACACCTGATCCCCAAACCCAGGAATGTTTACTTTTATATAACAAAGCGGTATGCTGCTCGAGAATGAAGCTTTAGGTGTCGGCGGGCCAGTGTACACAATTACAGGCAACAAGTGGACGATTCGGTACGCGGGGTGCGGCCGGGAGTGTGTACGGTCTCAATTGGCAGGGGCGCAAGTAGGTTAAAAACGGTAAGTCGGCTGCAATGCTCAGGAATATGTCAAGGCGATGCAGGGCAGAGGTTCCCTAGGAGATCTTCTCAGTGGAAATACACTTTCTTTGCTTTCGAAGCACGAGCTAGCTTCATTTCTCTACCATTAACGCCATACAACCTCTATGTAGGGTGCTAACTTAATCCTGACTCAAAAAATTCAACGCTGGGAGTTCGAAGACCAACTGCTACGAATGTGTCAATATAATGGCGCGGATTGATTACTTTGTATAATATCTCAAGAATTGGGGAAATCCATTTTTGTAGCACTACTGGAGCTCCGTTTATGCTAATTTAGCACCCTGGGGTATAGTAGCGGTGAGTCAACTTCACTTTTGAAGCCGAGAGCCCGGAGCCTCGGCATTAGGATTTCATCGAAGCCTCGCTGTGAGCTACTGGAAATTAGCAAAGTCCATGTCTCTATTATTGAAGAAGAAAGGTAGCTTAATTTATCAATTATATTAAAACAAGTCATTTGCCCGTTCAGTACTGAGTCAAAAATTGGAACTCCAAATCAAGGTCTGATGGTTGAGTTCTTGGGGATTTGTCAAATAGGTCTAGGATGCTAACGCTGACAGCATCCATTCTAAATCGAAATTTCGAAGATGACAGTCTGGAGACAAAGTTAATACCCTAGCTCCGGTTATGAATTAAAATTTCGAAGATGAGAGCATAAGTACTTAGCATTAGAAAAATAATCTGTGCCTATCTAGGGTGCAAAGTTAACATCCTGCCTGTGAGAGTTGAAATACTAAGAGCTTATAAAAAATACTAAGTCTATGAAAATAGCACCCTCGTTACGGCATGAATGTGGATGGAGATATCAAAGATGTGCACGCAAAGATTGAAAACTTAAGAACGTTCTCCTGTTAGGCATTAAGGCTTCAAACTGAAGCTACTTTCAACAAGTAGCTATCTTATCTCAGAAGTAGCTATATTCAGAATTTTAAACAAAATTTATAAGACAAAGTTAAATACTCGAGGAAATACGAAAGCGACTTCCTCTGAAAGAATTGACTATTTTAATTGTTGCAAAACAAATCAGCTCTATCTACAGTGCAAACTGGACTTATCACTTAGAAATCTAACTCCTGCACCAACTCTTCTAGCAGATAAAGATCTGTCTTACCAGCTTAGAGTTAGGATCAGTGACTCCAGATTGAAAATTAAAAACTGGAAGCTATTACCGTTCCAAGTCTCAGTCTATAAGAGGCTACCCACTAAGCTGGTTATCTAAGTAGCTAAGCCGACTAATTTACTAGCTACAAGTGACACCAGTGACTCGACGACTTCAGAGTCCCACTTCTCTATCCCCTAAGCTGACTAGTTAATTAGCAATCTGTAACACCAGTGATTGTAGGCTATCAAATTCTCGCCTCTATACATCACTATCCCCTAAGCTTTCTAACTGTCTAGCTATCCGCATCAGCAACGTTTCAAAGACTCCAAAGGGATCCGCAAGCTCGGTATCGAAGCAAGTTCTCCAAACACTAGCCGCCGCTGAGCATCGCGGTCAGCGGGTCTCGGATTACCTGTGACGGGAAACTTGCTTTCCGGCAACATGAACGCTCGGTGCTGTCGGTTTACTGCGGGTAAATCCTAGCGGAGTGCGGCCTATCATCCGCAGCCGGTGGTGTCTAGGGTCCTCGGGCTCGTCCTCAGAGAACTGTTCACTCGCGAGTCGGAAAGAGGACGATGAACCCCTCGCGACGTAGCCCGTCGGACACTTGTTGACACTGTCTTTAGGGTTCACGGGGAACTTCGGTACGGTTTGCGACAGTTTGCGAGGTGGAACGGTGTCGGGCACGTCGGATGAACTGAGGAGGTGGTCGGGTCGCAGTCAGGAAGCCGAGGAGGGCACGTGTCTAGGACGGGTTAGGCGTTGAAGAAGCAAAGAAGAAGAGGAGAGCAAGATGAGGAACTCGCGGGAGCAAGGTGAGGAGAAAGAAGGAGAGAGACAGAGAGAACGAGGGGGAGAGAGAGAGAGAGAGAGAGAAAGAGAGAGAGATGGGAGAGCGGACCGTTTTGAGGCAGTTTTGGCACTGTTACCAGCGCGGACCGGCGAGCACCAACCCCGAGCAGCTCCTCCTCATCCGAAGACGACGACAGCGACAACCACGGCGGCGGAGACGACGAGCGGAGAAGCCGAGCCGAGCTGAGCGGTGCCGAGCGGAGCTGAGCGGAGCCGAGCGGAGAGGACGAGCGGAGGTATACGCGCCGATGAGGAAGAAGAGGAAGAAGAGCGAGCGGAGGCGAGGGCGTATATTCTTGATTTGGGCGGATGGAAATCTGAGATTGCTCCATATCGGGCTGTGCGCCGTGACCACAGAGGTGCTCTGTAATAGCAGACATCTGAAACTTCTCTCTCTGCCTATCTCTCTCTCTTACACTCCCTCTCTCCCTCCCTCCCTCACTCACGTACTCCGTCTCTCTTGCTCTCTTTCTCCGTCTCGCTCCTTCTTGCTTTAGTTTTCGGTGCGATACGACTCGCGTGTCTTTATTTCACAGCGCGCCTGTGCGCTTCCTCTTTTTCTTCCATCTGTTTCGGCTTACTACTCTCCGGCTGGATTAGGTTTCTCCCGTTATCGACGACTTTTCTTTGATGTTTTCTTAACGCGTCCGGTGCCGCGTCATCCTCTCGATCGTGGGTGACACAATTTTCTTTGTGCCCGTGGGATCTGGGAACTGCAATTGGGTTGCGGGTGCAGATTTTTCGAATGCAATCAAACCTTGCGTGCGTAACTGGATACCAATTGTTTCTGTTCGTTCTTTAGTCATTTAAAATATAATTTCAATTTCTTTTTGAAATCTAATTTCATTTAAAACGATGTTAATGTTTAAGATGATGTAGGATAATTTAATCCTTTGCACTACGATTTTTGTTCACAGTTGCATTGTTTATATTGCATACTTGTTTGTGACTAAGAAATTACTATACGAGACAGATGATTTATATTTGATAACCTCCATCTCAATGTTTAAACGTTGGTGATAGAAGGGCAGAGTTTTATTTCGATTTATCACACTTGAATGATATCCATATTTAGTAGACCATGATTTAAATTTTTATAACGAGTCTGACACAGGATTTTATAGGGCAAGGGGTTACATAAGGGAAATTCAAACATTGTGGACGCACTTTATGTGTTTCCTTCTAACAACGTGTGTATAGAACACTTAAATTTCATTTGCCATAAATAAAAAGAACAATTAAATAGACTGTTCCCTACTATAGAAGCTCTGAAGAGATTAAATACAATGTGTGATGTAGAATCTGACAATATACTCTATCGAATTCTTTTAATCTTTAAATATTACCATATCGACATAAATGTATGCAATATACAAAAAATCTGATGTGTACTTAAATACAATTAAGCACTTATTACGTGAATAAATCACTTTGAATAAAATCCTTGGACATATGTACATATATAAACATTCAAGTATATAACTTAAGTATATAACTCACCAAAAAATGTAAAATATTGTGTTAAAAAAAGAAAAAAAATATGTATCTGTATGGAAGACAGAACGGATGGGTTACATCCACTGCCAATAAAGTTTCAATTCAATTCAATTCATGTATAAATTACATTAAACACGGTTACAGCAAGTTAGTAAATGCAAATTAGTAATTAGTTACCAAGGAATCATTTTAAATATATTAATAATTAATCACCAAGGAACCTTTTAAAATTTATCATACCCTATCCCTGTTTTTTTATCAAACAAAAAAGGAAACAACTTTCAGTATAAGTACAAAAATTATAAGTTCAAAGCATAAAAATATAGGTTTAAAAATTAGACAGTATACGTGATGCTTTCGCTTAAATGTCATCAAATAAGCACGAAGTTCCTGGTAATTAAACAACCTTCGGTCTTCTTGCTATCTCCAGGATATCTCGCAGTAATAGCGCGACCATGCTGCTTCAGGTAACATCAGATTGATTTTACTAATACCGCGAACATGCCGTTTCAATACCGGTTTAATGCCACAGCATGATATTCAGTTATTGATGCACCTTGGTGTGTACCAACGTTATTAAATTGACCCCACCGCTGAACAAAACCGCAAGTAATTATCATTTGGATAATCGAGATTCTATGATTCAAAATAATGAATCAAAAATTAACACATACACATTTTGAACACATTTTGAACACATTTTGAAAAATAGCATATTATATTTGATTGACGTAATGATAACATTGTTGCGCGATACAGTATCATGAGACTACAACGTGCGTCGAATACTTGCTGGATTAATGTTCGTCAACAAATGATCTGCATATGTTGTAGGAACACAACATAAATAGGTTCTTATTCAATTATTTTAGTTTTCTGATATGGTAATACAGAGAAGTTATATCATATTATATTAATCAATTATAATATAGATATGATATAATAGAACTTATATTATATTAATATAATTATATAATACGGTAATATAATATAATTATAATCGTAGTGTTCGATAAAATGTGTAATTTATATAAAAATTTTAGATTACACTTTTTCGTGATAACAACATTCAGTTTTTAATAAGACTAAAGAATTTAATACAGTCAAGTTATATATTCAGGTTGAATAAAATTAAAAAATTAATTTGAATAAAATTAAAAAGTTTATTCGATTGTTGCTCCTTTTTAAAAGTATGATTCGAAACAACATTCTCATTTTTGTGACGATGCATCAAATGGACCTTTGCTTTTACTTAAATAATGATGATTGAAAACAGTACATATTTCTATTTTACACGTTATTTTGTCTGTCGTCATTTTTCAAAACATTTCTCCAGTTCAAACAAGTAAGAAGATAGGCACAAGGAGATATGACATTTAAATGGACAACGCAATCAGCAATAAATAAACGTGTAATAGAGAAAATTTCATTTCCATTAAATGTATCTTTAGTTATGTAATTGCAGCATTAATGGATAGCTGAGATTCTTCTGATTCAAATGAGTCCAAACACGATATAAATCGGATTAATTTTAGCTATTTTATTGTAATTAATAAGAAATCTACAGGGTGCTTTACATGCTTTAAAAATAAGCATTTTATTAAAAAATTGTTAATTCGTTGCTTTGAAGGTAAGCAGAGTTCTTGTGTCTAAGTAGAGAGGTTTCCAAGTTGTTACGATCAACTAATCTAAAGTTATTGCAATTGTACAAATTACGTGTCTCATCTTGTATAATATAATAAGTATTTTCATAAACATAGCACGATTTATATCGTGTTGGACTCATTTTAATCGGAACAAACTCAGCTGTTCATTGATGCTACAATTGTTAAAGTAGGATGAAAATTACTGACAATAAAATTGTCTTTCCTCCATGTTTACTCTGTCCAGTCGTGATGTCCTATTGTTACGCGTCTGTCTTCTAATACTATTTCTTATCTATTGGTACATTCATGAACTATAGTCTTTAAACAATTAAATCTTCTTAAATAATTAAATACTTCAACAATTTTAAAATGAATCGGATTATGCCAAGGTTGCGTGCATTTAGTATGCCAGTGTAGCATATTCTTTAAATAAATAAATAAATAATTAATTGTCTCACATAATTAAACACGTAAACGATTTTAAGATGATTTAACATCAATTTCAATCGAAGTTCTCGTTTATATAAGATGATCCAAAGGGTCAGGATAGAGTTCAGCGAATATAAATCATCAAATTGGAGTTCGCATAAACGAAGTTGCATTTGTTCGTTGACAGCTTTCCATAGGACGTATCCAGAAAACATTCCCACGCTAATCTCGGCCATTGGGTAACTTTTAATGGGTTAATTAATAATTTATTCGGGCCGGCGAACAATCCGAAGGTGTAACAGCGGATTCCGAATCTGACATTTAATTCGCAGCCCGTTACCCCGTCGCGACCGCCGTCGCTGTCAATAGGAGGAAACGTCATAGGCGCTCGCGCGATAGTACGCCGCGAGTTTATGCGAGTGTGTACGATACCACGGAGGCGTACATTATATCCCGCATAGGTTAAGCCTGCCCGCCTACTCGGCCGACGTGTCCCAATACCTGGCAGCGATATGTCAACAGCTACTTTCCACCGCTCTGGCATCAGGTTTTATCTGCGACGCTCGCGGAGCAACGCGCAGCGTTCCGCTGGCTATGGGGACATGACAGCCTGGAACCGGACGAGGCACGGCCGACAAGCTGCCGTTTTAACAGCCGATTAACCTGCCCGCAGAAAAATCGAGGATCATTGTTGGCTTCGCGCCTGCGAGATCGACGGTGAAACGTTAAGTCGATTAGCGCCGAGCCGATGGATCGAGGAAATCGTCGATCGGAAGTATTCTCGCTTCCTTGCTGTAGCAATTGTAACGATCGGATTGTATACGGTAATGCTTTAAATCTAACGAGACTGTAAACTTTACGAAATATCTGTTATCTTTTCCTGTTTTAAGCGAATCGTTGAAATTCGCGGCTTTTCTTCGAAATCTATGCGGTTACCTTTCCTCACCGACAGCGTCTTCTTTGGAATCTATCATTTCCCTTTTCTGAGGTTAGAATTCTAAGATACGTGGCTGCAAGAACAATATTGTAATTAGTTTGCGGATTTTACGCATTTGTGATAAAAATGATTAGGCACGATTTAAAACAGTATTAAAAAGAGAAGAGAAATTTGCGTTTGCCTGCCATGTCTTCTAAGTGATGATGACAATTTTTATTTTGCATAAACATCCGCAGTCTAATTATATTTAGTTTGCTTTATTGATCATTTTGTGTATGTTGCAATAAAGACCGAACTGATTGTACAAGGAAATTGCATGAATAAATTGTTTTTTCTGTTTACTACAACCGCAACACAATTTTTCTTAAAAAATTTTAAGTTGAAGCCCTGATACATAAGGGTGGTTCGCCGAATAAGAAGACAGAATTTATGTGATTTTTGTTTCGAGATCTTTTCTATAGCAAAAATTAACACAATTGATAACAATTTGCACAATTTTTACCAGAATAAAATATTTGCTAACCCTCGGAATCTTTCACGTTAAACTTGTTTAAACTCAGGTTTTATTACATGTTTCAGGTTTTATGAAACATGTGTAATTCGCATAAAGAGATCTTTCAATTCCAGAGTTTATAGGGACGCTCTAAAAATGTCACTGCACAGAAATCTGAGGAAACTAGTCTCCTACTGAATCGTGTCCTGTGTTAGCTGCATCCAGTCGGAGCATAGTCACTCTTTTGTAAGCAAAGGGGTCGGTATAAGTCGTTACCCGGTCTCCGATAAGAGATTAAGAAAATTTTAATTAAAACGAACGAAGAGATCATTCTCTGTATGTAACACGCATTTGAATAAATTTCCTACTTGGATTTAGGTCTGCTTCAAACAGATGAGGCACTTGGTGATTCTACGAAATGTCGGGAGTAGACAAAGGGTTAAACACAAATAGAGATCTCATCGCTTCTTTAACTATTTCTGTAAAACTTACGAGCTCACGGGTACTCGATTTTTCTCCGAAATCATTAAACATTTATACTTCAATAGGTAGTGGAATGTTAAAATGCTGTGTGAGCATTTTATACGCTTGCTAATGTAGTGATACATTGTAATATACAATGAAATATACATTACTGATGATATATATCACTATTTCATATATAATATATGATATATATTAATCTTTTCCTTAATAACTCGTTAATGATGCCTCGGAGAAAATTTTTGAAAAAGAAAAAGTTACTTCAAATGACCTTAGGAACCCACCATTTCTCGATTGCGAGAGACTTTTCGGGCACCCTATATGTATATACATAGCATTGTAGAGTAATACAAGTAATGTTTAATAAACATACGTAATGTAGATACTAATAAATATAATAATGATAATCCTTTATTTTAAGTGTGAGGATTTACAGGGAACCATACTGATACACTGTGTATTTCTACACATAATTATTATATGTGTACAGGTATACTTCCCTTAGAAGTTTTAAGGTCACCAATTTCAGCACTATCACCGAGACTCGAAGCAGATTTTTTAGTAGGGCTTTCTTAGAAAGATATTGTTACAGTATATCGTAACTGTGCATAAAAAGTGATGCAGCATCAGTTTCGTTACTTTATAGGCACACCTCGCATTGCAGAGCGCGTAATAAGTCGCAGGCATTCGCGGACGGGGACGTGTTGCCGAAGAACGGAGATTGCGCGTCCCGCCATCCGGTGCACGGTTGTGGGAAATACCACTTCTCTGGTGCAGTCTGCAGGCAATCGGCCATTCAAGGCTCATTAACTCGCAAGACCGCGCGTTCCGCCGGATTATGTCGTTTCTCCGCGAACGTATTTGTCAATCTACACAGGATGTATCGGAAACGTTCGTATAAACCCCAATAAGATAATTCTCCGCGAATAAATAAGGAGACAATGGTATGAGATTGGAAACTATGAAACGGGTGTCTTTGTTTAGTCTGCGTTCAGCTGCGACTCAGAGAGGTTCGTTGCAACGTGCGCTCGATATTTTTATTTATAAATTTTAAAGGTTTTCTTCTTACACATATCGTAACATTTTTTTCATATTTGTATACCATATTTATTTGATTTTTCTCCGAAACAGGATGGAAATAAAACGCGACTTACATCTACTTTTGTTGTACGAGTTCAAATTGAATGATAGTGCTGTTTAAGCTATGAGGAATCCTTTCGTTACAGCAGTTTGCTCCGTTGGAGTGATGCCTCGGAACGGGTCATTTATAGTTTTATATTACATTATATTATACTGTATTATATAATATAATATTGTATTGTATGATATTTTATTCTATCGTATTGTATTTTCTCGTATTATATTGTGTTATGTATATTATATTTAAATAATATCATATGCCGATTATAGTCGGCACCCATATACACAGCATGTCACGCGGACACCGACTACAGTCGGCATCCCCAACAAAAGGGTTAATCATGCATTCGGAGATGGATCCACCAATGGAAAGAATGCTCGATAATAGTTGCAAAAATTTCGAATATCGAACAAAAATTATGAATTATTTTTAAGAGAAAAAATATATAGTAACCAAAACGTTATTGTAAAAGACTTTGAATTGTTCATTAACTCTAAAAATGAAGATTTTTCTCAAAAGGGCATATATGACTTGCCTAATCGTTGGCAGAAAGTCGTAGATGTCAATGGAAGTTATCTCGATTGAATATAATAAACAATGTGAAAAATGTTGTTTATTATTTTCATTCAACGTCTGTTTCGTAGTTTCCGACCTAATAATACTATTTCTTCCATCTCTGTTCTCATTGCGCGTTTCCAATGTAAAGGGAATTCTTTTGCGATTCCATAATGAATAGGTGGAATAAAGACGAATTTTAAAGTGACGACTCGACAGGCTATATGTATAATATATGCATACTACGTATGTATTGTATATGTTTACCGCGGATTTTATGCATTTGTAGCAGAAGTGAATAAATCGAGTATACAAAATTGAGAAGGCATTGCGAGAATTTATTAATATTGATATACAATTTATATTTAATTTCTGGTTTGTACGATTGTTTTGGAAAATCCTTTATGTTTATATCTATTATTAATTTAAGAATTGTATTATGACTACGTAAATGATTATTAATTTCACTTGTAGTTATCACTGTAAACACAATCAAAATTGCCTTCTTTAACTTTCAAAAATTTAAATCTCAAAAGTTTTAACTAAAAGTTTAAGTTATTATAAATTGTTAGCGTAAATGACAAACACTTATAAATTAATATGTACCTTCGACAGCACAATGTAATGAAACTTAATACTATACATGAAATATTACATAAACTGAATAAAAATTGCAATTTATACTAAAACAGCAGGTGTTCCAATATTTTTTGAAAGGTGTGTATATTCTAATAATAAAAATCTACAAATATAATATTTTCTGAAGTTCTTCTTTTAAATATACACAGTGTCTCAGCTTAAGCAAGTCACCTACAGTGTTGCCAATAGCTATAAGTCCACAGTAATTTTTACATCTTTACCGACACACGAACAAAAATAAAAAAAGTACTACATGTATACTTCAATACGTTTATTTTCCATTATTTCTAACACAAAAATTTTTGTTTAAATATCATTAAAAATTTTAAAGTTTCTTAGACTCTTCAGTTACGCACAATAACGTATGACGCACGACATTACGTAAGAAATTCGTTTTGTTATTCGAATAATTTTACAAGCTCTATTTGAATAATTTATTCGAACAACAAATGAAGAATTATTCGGAAACATAGAATCATTTGTTAGGAACAACAGCGTATTTGCTGCTTGGCTAAAATATTCGACTAAAGCTTATTCACTCGAATAATTATTTTGCATAAATATTTGAAGCAATTTGAATAATGCTGAACTCTGTTCGACACGTATATTTTTCGCTTTCGATGGACAGCGTTTGCTGAAGCCTGGAGCAAAACAACCGTCGGCCGACTTCGCTTCGATCGAGCGCTTTTATCCAGCATCAATAACAATCGATCAGTACGGTGAGCGATAAAAAAAAAAAGAAACAGGAAAGAAATACGCTGGGCGTGCCACGCATAACAAGCTCGCAATTTTTCCCGCGAATTCCTTGATGACTAACAACTACAGTTAAGAATCCAGTGCGGCGACGACGATGACGACGACAACGTTCACCTCGCAGCGCATACATGGATCATTACTTAACAGTTACTTACAAACTCGCTCGCTAAGTTATCGTTTCCTCTGAAATCCCATGAGCGTGGTTATGCCGGCAACAAGAAGAGAGAATACGCGTGTACGTGCCGCCATCAATTTCACTATTTAGAGCATCTCCTCCACCCACTTTCGGAACGAAGTGGAAAATTATACGACGACGCCAGGTAGAATGGTAATTATGGCAAAATTGAGTAGTTGTAATTTAACAGAAAAAAGAAGAAAGAACGATTCAGAGTATTTCAAAATATCGATGCATTATTTTTAATGGACACGACTGGTTAATGAAAGAGTATTTTTTGCGATCGATCCGAGCTAATGTTTATTTTCTATAAAATACCGCGGTCTAATCGTAAATACTGTATTTGTTATGACAAAAGAATTTCTTTTTGAAATTTTTATATGGATATTTGTAGAACGGGGAAGACTGAACAACTTTTGTTGGAAATGCTTCCTCGCCAGATCATCAGAAATGTTTGGAAAGTCGTGTAAAGTTTCAGTCCCACTGTAGTATATTGCGTCAGGAACAAAATTTGGGAAAAAAGAGCTGTGTTGCGATACTTTTTTTTGGACTAATGTAATGTATAATGTATTTATGTACTTTTGTCTCTAGACTTTGATAAAAAAAGAAATAAACTTTATTTCGATGTAGAAGAAATTAATAATGTTCATATTTCATAAATTTTGCATGAAATCTGTATCCAGCGATTAAGGAAAGAAATTTCTACGTATAGTGCCGCCCAAAAGTATACAAGCTCCACCTCAACTCTCACTACTATTAAAAGAATTGTTAAATCTTCAATAAACTTGAATAAATTTCATCTATGCTAATTAGCACAATATTGAAGATCGTATCTAACCAATAATTGAAGTGCAAACAAACGAATTTCGACAGGCATTCGCTTCGTTGGGACTAAATACGATTTCTGATAAAGCAGCCATCACCGAAGACAATGATGAGGACCATCCTGAAGAACGACCGTTTGCATCGTTGACGAGATAAGGACCGGCAGCTAAACAAAATCAAATCATATTGAGCCGAGCCAACGAAACATTACGCAGTATCAAGGTTCTACGGGGAAAGGGCGATATGGGGGTGGAAGGTTTTATTAAACAGGTAAAGTTTGCCCCTGTCGCCTGTAACGAATCGCTCATCCTGCTGAAGCTTGTCGTAGCAGAGAAAATCACTGAAAACGCCGAGAGATGCATTCGATATCATAATATTGAAACTTATGAACAACTTTATTAAATATTGAGAACGCGCAGGTGTCTACACCGGCCACCACCAACGTTGTTGCCGCAACAAATTGCTCTCGACCCAACAGGGATTCGAAGAATCGGTAACGCAATAAAGTGTAAGATTTCGACAGGCGCTGAGCGAACTTCTTTATGCAGTTCAGGTGAAACGTTCTAACGCCACTGCACAACGCATCGCCATCACAGAGGGAGAAGAAGAAGCAATACGCACATATACCACGAAACCTACCTCATTTTGCGAGACCTATCCAAAGACCGAACCTCGTCCCTATTAGGCGGCCTGAAAGACTAGTCCAGCCACGTACACTTACTTGCAACTTTTGCTAACGATCCGGACACGCGAAGGACAATTGTTTTTAGTATAAAAATTTTCTACAGCGATAGCACGAAAAACTCCTATCGCGTGTGAATCACCTAAACAAAACGATAGAGACAAAATATCGCAAGGATATATTACACAGCAGGAAGACTACAACACATACGGTGCAAACAAGACCCCACAAGAAGAGTATGACGATTTTTACTTGACACATGAGCAGGAGTGAATCTTATCAAAGAACGCGACGCACCGACCAAGATAAGATTTACAGAAACAAAACATATTCAACTGGGACGAGATAAGCTTCCTATCCATTACATGACGCACATTCCTTTCCTACAGATTAAACACCCTTTCCCAATAATACCTAACGAGTTACCACTAATCGATAATGGAATATTCGGATTACCATTTCTTGAAAAATATCAGTTTCAAATTACTAACAAATCGATAACACTAAATGGTACAACAATAAAATTACCGGAAACACCCGAGGAAATAGAGGTACAACCAGGCAACCATATGCACCACATCAAAATTATTGATAATCATCCTTGCTACGTAATGTTCATCAAAACTGGTAAGCAACCTTTGACAACATCTAACATTGAAACAAAATCTTTAGACTCCAATCGAATACCCCAACTCATTGACAAATTACGGCTTAATCATATTGACAACAATTATCGGGACAAAATCAGAAAAATTATAGCAACATATAACAAAGTTTTCACTTTGAATTCGGATCCCTTACTCTGCGCTTCTCTAACTCAACACGAAGTTACTATTAAAAATCGTCAAACCATTAACATAAAATATTATAAACCACCGGAATGCTATAAAGCAGAAATTAATTGAGAAATTCGGGAAATGCTAGATAAAAATATTACGGAACCATCAGATTCCTCTTTTCAAAACCCCCATCCAAATAAAAGCTTTTCTAGGACCAACAGGATATTATAGAAAATTCGTTAAAAACTTTGCAAAAATCTCTAAACATCCCACGATCCTTACGAAAAAGAACGAACCACTTAGATGGACAGTTGACCAAGAAATCGCTTTCAAAGACCTCAAACAAAAACTGCTCCAGACCAATCCTCGAATACCCTGTCTTTTCTAATTCATTCACCTTCTTATTCCAAGATAACCTACCTTGTAATTTCGTATCACGAACACTTAATCCCGCTGAACGAAATTATTCCATTATGGAAAAAGAACTTCTGGCAATCGTAAGGGCAACAAAACGATTACGACAATAATCGTTCGAAATACCTAAATTGTTCGATTTGACGTTATCAAGGTACAATACATATACACACAGTCGCAATAGAATTTCACAATAATCGTTTAACAATAAAAATACACATTACATTTCGTAGTTTCTGATAAATTGGCAACGCTTTAGAACGACACTGTATTTTCCATATATCGACACTAGTTAATGCAGACAATTTGCATACCGCATAAAAACGCTCGGTTGGCTGATCAGCCTCTGACAATCACTATCAGCAGTAATCTGCTAGAACCAACTATCGAGACATTCTCCAGTAAACGACGCGCTGCCATTTACGACCTGCTATTTCACTACGACGAACCAGACCTTGTTGCAAAGTCGTCTACCGCGGCCGCTCGTCGCTTCCAATGACAGGATCGTCGCCGTCGCTTTGACAGTGCGCAACGAGGTCCATCGTAACGTTCGTGACAGTTGCGGCAATGCTCGCTGTTGGATATGGCCGTAACTTCGCCCCGGGTTAATAGAGAACGCCCACACGAGCGGCAGAGGTGTGCGCGAGTTGCGTCATTGCCAAATTAAAAGCAGCACGCCTCGAATAGTTCCACGGAGAAAAAGGCGCGAGAGCCGTTTAACGGTATTGGTAGTCGGTGCCCGGTATTCCTTTCAGATTTCAACGGAGCGGCGCGGCGCGTGGGCGAGTCGATTGGCCTAACTGTAAGGTGGTCCAGCGTTTCTGCTCCCTTTAGTTTTGGTTCACGGGAAAATCGAGCTGGTTCCCGTGATCTTTATCGCCGATTTATCGGACACAGAACGTTATCATGCGTACGAAATGATAGAGAGGGCGAGGTACACCGTCGTTCATGGGTATGCGAATACAAACGACCATAAATGCCATAATAAAGCTGTAATGTTATATGAATGTTTGGTAAATATATAACTCAAGGGATCTAGAAAATATTTTGGTCATTATTTAAGAGAATTTGTTACAAGGAAACATTCGATTTTTCTGAACAAATCGTGTAAAAATATATATTATATTATATTATAATATAAAGTTTATAAATCTATAGGTGACGTAAATTTATTTGTAAGCGTTTAATGAATCTTAGATTTATATACGCAAGTTTTGAAATTTGTAGGTGCATTTATAGAAATAAGATCAAATTAAATTTTCTATTAACATTTAAGGTTACACGTATAGAAATTTATAATAAATTTTAAGATTACATTAATTTATTATATATGACAGTTTCTTTGCTTCGGACTTAGATCAGACCTTATGTAAATATATTTCTTGGTCTAAGATTTAACATAGACCGAGTCCAAATATAATCCAGACCCAAAGAAATAAAACAGCAATAATATAATAGTTTGTTTATGACCCAAGTCTGAATTAATCCAAATATAACCTATATCCATTTGAATAAAATAGATATAATAAAATAGTTTCTTTTTTAAAAACCTAACCCACGTCTAATAAAATTAAGTAGCAATAATATAATAGTTTGTTTAGAACCTAACCCTGATCCATTCGAAATATAACCTAGATCCAGTTGAACAAAATTAAACAATATTAAACGTAGAAAGAATAGTTCCTTTTTTAAAGACCTAATCGAGACCCAATTCAAACATAACCCAGATCCAATTGAATAAAATGGCAATAATATAATTCCTTTTTTGAGCATATAACTCAGACTTAACCCAAATACTCAAGAGTCCAAGGATTGATCAATTCATGATTAAATGGGAATACATATACATAGATTTACATATATGAATTTTTATACTGCTTCAGGCCACGGTTTTATTGTTTTATGTTTTGTAATTTGCAAAGTATGTAAATTAGTACGATACATAATTTTTTAACGTTTGGTTAAATAATCACTTTGGTTGCTGGATAAAGAATTCCCTTGCGCATTTGTTCATTTAAATAAACCGATACGTGTATTTACAACAAAAATTTAATCAACGGAAAACGCAACTAAAAATATAAAAAGAATTTACTTTTCTTCATTTAAGTGTGTGCTTTGCAGAAAAATAAAAAATAGTTATAATACACATTTAGTCTTATTAGTTGCATTTAGTCTTATTAGTTGCAAATTGTATTGTTTTCATGATGTCTCAAATTGGTTGACACATAAAATAAACGTTATCGATACAACAACAATATTTGAAACACTATGCCTTTAAGTAAAATAGAATTGTATTCATTCGTGTTTCAAATAACATTTTCCATTTTTATACGATTTTAGTTGAAACGAGCAAAGTCGTCTATCGTAACTAATTATGATTATTGTATTATCGAGATGTATACAATAAATTGTCAATGAAAGTAGAAAAGTTCGCCGATTTCATTCCAGAACACCACGCACGCCTCCATGAGTCACGAATATTAAGAAACAGAACAGTTTTACCACGCGTGTGACTCATAAAGTACCATGAGTCAAAATTGTGCTAATCCGCATCTCGTTTTACGATTCGCAAGTCATATCAGCTTGACAGAAGGTCGGCAACAAGACGTATGACCATCGATCTGGTACTGTAGGAAGTTCGGGCACATTTCCCGCTTGTTTCCTTTGTAAAAGACAAAATTTGTTGCACCGATACATCTTACTCGATATTTACAGTAGATAAAAAATGTATTCTCACATATTTCAAAATGGAATATCTTATTTGTAATTGAGCCAAGCGATCTAAATTTTTGGGAGGATGTTAAAAGGATTCGTTTACTAGACAATGGCTAAAAAATTATTTTCGAAAATTTCAATTTGTTGACATGATAAAAGAATTATAAAATGCTGTTTTCTCAACTTTCTCATTTGAACCCGTAACGAAAATATATAAAATGTATTGTTTAAATTCATTTTAAATTAGATTAAATTTTATAAAAATGATAGGAAAGGAAAGTTTCTCAATTTTGTTTTGCGACTTCAAATAATAACAGAATTATAATAAACTAGTTTAGTCCATTGTCTAGTACATTAGTCCCTCTAAAAAGGATTCAAAGGGTTTAATGCAGATTTGAACAAATTGCTGCGTTTTAAAAGATGTGCGAATATTAATGCGAATCAGTAATGGATATACAGGTGGTCTATCTTCTTTTTGTTTTAAGTTAGAAGTTACCCTCTCACTCTCTTTCCACATACATAATACGGTCTCTCAACTGACTCTGGAATCCGACTGAGCTCATTCGCCGTTAATTTGAAACATTCATTCTTACACCACTTTCACTCCATTCATACCAGCTACTTAACACCTAATTTCTTGATCCTAATCATACTTCATCTTCGCTCCCCACGCGCTCGAACGTAACATAACCTCATGCACCCTCGTCGTCAAATACAATCTCACAATACAAGCATACATATATTACAACAAATACTGTGAAAAACCTAGAAAAATATCCAATTTTAATACAAATTTCTTTCTCTAAAGTGTTGGGATACTGTACCTTGTCTACACTAAGAAAATATCGTAATGAAGTGTGATGACTAACATCAGTCACATTGCAGTCTGAGTAGCTTTAATATGAATCTAGTGCGATGAACAATTAACTGCTCTGTTGCCCAAGCATTCCACTGTTTTCCTTATTCATCCATGCGGAAGCAGATCAACAGATGTGAGAAACAATGATATTTACAATTACGTGCGTATATTTTCCAATGGAACTTGATGACCATTATTATGATTATCGTACGTTCAACTTTATCTTGTTTACTGTTAAAATATACTACATAATTTTACTGTGAAAATTGGCAGATGATGATCAGTGACTGAGTAAATTCCTTAATTCGAACATAGTTTATAACTGGAATGGCACTGAGTCTAGGTAAAATTAGCAGATCATTTTTATAAAACTGTACACGCTGGTTATTTTTAGTGCTCGGTAAATTTACTGTTAACAGCGCCATATTTTACTTCATGTCTCATTTGCGATCAAAGTCCTACCAAAAGCCCTAAAGCTACCAAGCCCTCAATGTGGCTGACACGTGATGCTTTATAGAAATAACAAGGCTAAACTTTTACTTTACTATTTTTACTATCATATACTCTTGATTTAAGATATTTATTTAATTATTTTCTACGAAAGTGCCTCAACAATTTTAAAATAGAAAAATGTGAAACTCGTGATTTTGTCTGATATGGTAGATTATGACAACCACGGTGTATTTCACGTAAAGAACATCAAACTAGTCATGTGGATATAATTATTTAGAACTGTAACACGTAGCGTGATATTTAATGAATTTAAAGTTTTTGTTTGATGGCATTCTTATTATATTCTGTAAGTATTTTATACATCGCATATATGTATATATATAATATATGTTTACATATTTTTTAAGTATTTTACACGATAAACAGAATATAACTGTGCACTATAGTAACGCTGATAGCAAACGTGTTAAAAAAGACTTTTAGAAGCGTTAACGTCTATTAAAAACAATTGCATTCTGCCTCAGCGTGTTTCGAACGTCAGGTGCATCTGGTCTTGTTAACGCCTACGGACAATCTGTAATCTTTTCTAAAGGGATTCTTGTTTTCCGTAAACGAGTAACAACCACGATAAATAATAATTACATGAGATTCCACCGTATTTCGAATCGGAACAAGGATCGCGCGATACTCGGATTAAAATCTCCCGAATCGCCGTAGTGGGGGAAGGGGGTCGCGCGTGCACGTGTCCCGAGCACCTGTACGCAACGTGTCCGGCGTGCAAAGAAATGCCTGAACATGCAATCTTTTGGCATAACAGAGCAGCGATAGTAACGATCAACGTGGCAAAAAGCGTCGCGGCAAATGAGGGACACCGGCGTTACGCTACCTGTCACTTGCACAAGCTCTCCCTCTGGAACTTTGATTGGACGAATCGAGAGACGCCAGTAGTAAAACTTTTCCCGGCGGGTATGTCCGAATGTAAATGCATGATAGCCGACGTCGGTGCTCGGTCACTGCGGGGGTGGGGGTTCAGGGAGAAAGGGGGAGAGAGAGAGAGAGAGGCAGCTATTATTCCAGCCGAGCTATCTGTTTCTGGATGCATGAGCAATTGTGGTCGCAGGTAAGGCCCGCCGATCGCGATTGGCAGCTCTCTCGACGTGGAAATTCTCCCACCCCCTGGCCAATACCCACCTTCGTATCCCACTCGATCGGTTCCAACCTTTCCAAAGAGGCTCTCTCGCGATCGGGGATCGTGGATAGGGAACCGACATACCCTCCTCCCATCGCCATATACGCTAATTCAAATGAATATGGCTGCTTCGCCAAGAGGATCCCTGAAAATTAAGGGTGCGGCGTTCGAATTTGATCGTCGCGGAATTAATCGCCACTCTGTATACGAGCAACAGCTAGGACAGATCTTTGGATTAGTCGAATGTTTTATTCGAGTAGAATTCGTCATAAATTATTCTGTAATATTCACTTGAACAATTCGTTAGTCGAATCGTTCTATTCGATTCATTCATTGATTCAATAATTATTTCATTATTCGAATAATATTTTATTCGATTAATATGTATTCGAGTAATTCTTTAATCGGTTGATCCCGTATTCAAATAATTCTTTATTGGAAAATTAAGACTCGAATAATTAAGTCTTTATTCGAGTAATTAATTCTTATTTGAATAATTTAGTTTTTATTCGGATAATTAATTCTTTATTCCAATAATTCAATCCTTATTCGAATTATTAATTCTTTATTCGTGCAAGAATTATTGATAATTTTCAATCCAAAATTTGAGTTATCCTTTTATTTTTACACAATTGAGGCAAAGCAAGCTGCACTTGGAGTGTTTTCGCAGCGGAAATTCAAATTATAATAGCTACATCGCTTTGAAATAAAATATCATTCAAAACTGTATGCAACGTTTAATACGATTGTTGCAAATATCTCGTTAAGTAATAATTTTTTAAAACGCGACGTTTAATATTATTTGTTCCGAACGATGTGTGTAATCAGAATTACGCCGTTTGAAAAATCAAAGTTAACCTTGTAGCACCAACGAAATCATTTAACTTCTTTGGGTAACCTTTTTTACGCAGCGTATAATTAACGAGTTATTTTCATTTATAGATTAATATCCGTCTCCCTATATATACAGTTTCTTTTTAATATCTTCTTAATCGCTGTAAAAATGCCTAGAAATAGCGTAGCGAAACTTGTCAAAAACTGTTCAAACTGAATGAAAACCTAATAAAAGCTGAATCTGCGAAAATCTGTCGTCACGGTCGAAGAGAAACTCGTATCCGAAACGAGCAGTAACGAGCTCGATCGTGGAAACTAAATTTCCTCGGGCAGAAAAAGAAAAACTTCATTTCGCGGTGTCGGTGTCATGTAACATTCGTATCAACGATTTAACCGAATGGGAGAAACGTGGCGCGTCTTGGTCGATTTACGTAACGCGCGCGCAGCGGCCGCTGAAAAACCGTAAGAATTTCGGAATAAACAAACGCATAACTGGTAGAGACGCGCGAGAGTCTTGTGCGTGGGTGCCAGTATTTTCGTTCTAACCTAATTCAGTAGTTCTAGGGTTACATGGTGGCTTCCTAAATATAAAATCTAGCGCGCGGTTCGCCGTAAAATCCACGAGGGCGTGTGTCCGCGCATTTTTTACGCGGAAAAATGAACATCGGTGGTGGGGGAGGGCTTCCTTTCTTAACCACTTTGATATGCTCGCAGGTAGATATCCGTGGAACATAATTTTTATAGAGAGTCGTTCGCCATTTCCTTCTCACGCTGCTAATTTTTGCGCAATTTTACTATCGAGACGCTTTCGAAAGCGTTTCGATCGGTCCAGCGGAGATCGACGACACTTTTTGCATGATTGTGCAAAACAATGTTGCAGATTGTGTCAATTATGCCTCGGCATCATGACGATCTGATTAAGGAATTATTGGACCGTGTACAGGATTGTTAAATGTATTTATAAATCCCTCGATAAGGCTTATTTGATCGATATGCATAGCAAATCGTTAGTTGACCGTTTAATACAATGTAGCAGAAGATGTGAGGAAATAATGGTACCTAAGGGTTGTGTTAGGAAATTTAAACAATTTTTGATCATAATATGCCGTGATTACACAGTGTTTTTATATTGTAGAATTAGGATTTCAACAGGTTCGCGTAAAGATTGCTTAAAACGATGTAGCAGAAGCTGTGAGAAAAGAAGGGCGTTTGAGGATCGTGTTATGAAATTTAGAAAAATATTTATCATCGTATACAATGATTACAGCGTAAATTTGCAGTCTTTTAATTACTTGTTCAATACGATGTAGCACATGATGTATGGATAGAGGAAAGCCTGCGCTTTCTAAAAATAGCAAATTATTCATCGTCGTATACAGCGATTGCAGTATATTTATTTACTACAAACTGTTATAACGTTCCGCAGTGTTTTCACAGTGTGTTAACAACAATGTAGCACAATCTGTACTAAAATAACGGAAAATTAGAATCGCGTTAGTAAAATTAGATCGTCGTACATCACGATTGGTCATATATTGTAGCACTCGAAGGTTCTAAAGTAAATTTGCAGTATTTTAACAGCTTCTTCACAACTATGTTGCACCCGGTGTGCAACAAGAGAGGAGGCTGAGGATCGTGTCAGTAAAAATAGAAAATTAGTCATCATCGTATACTACGGTTATAGTGGTATATTTATGCAGTGAAAATGTGCAACCTTTTCACTGCTTGTACCAACAATGTAGCACACGATGAATGAAAGTAAGAATCGCGATTGTAAAATCGGAAAGTTATTTATCGTCGAATATCATGAATACAATATATTGTGGGGTGTAGAATAAGAGCGTTTGGGTTATGTGATAGTGGGATCGAGTGAGGCAGAGCGAAAGAGTATGAATGTGTGTGTGTGTGTGTGTGAGAGAGAGAGAGAGAATAGGATAATTTGTACAAAAGTGAGTAAGAGTGAAGGAACGAGCGACAAAAGAGTGTAGGAATGAGCGACAAGAGAGTGGACGAACGAGCGGTGAGAATCGGAGTATTCGAAGAAGAATCGTGACGTATAGAAGTTTTTGTCGTGGTTGTGAATTGTGAAAAATCGTGAATAAACTGTTATTTTGTTGTTGTTAAAAGAAGGTGCTCAGTCTTTTTGAATGATTATTTCCACGGAGACACGTAGAATATAACTCTTTCAAAATAATCCTACAAATTGGGGGCTCGTCCGTGTCACAAGAAAGTGAAGGTTATCCTCGAAAAATAAAAGTTATATTTGGGATTAAAACGACAAAAAGATTCAAGATAAGATATTACAATGAGTCTACCGACGAAAGCTGCCAGTGAATTTTCCGTAGCGGAATTGAAGGAAAAATTACGAATTTTAGGGTTGAGTTCGTCAGGCGTGAAAAGCGAATTGATAAATCGGTTGATGGAAGCTGACCCGTCGGGTAGCTGGGCAGAAGACCATACCAGGGAACCGATAGATGTAGAAAAAGATATAGTTGGACGATCGAGGGCGACAACAAGTATCGAGCTTGAACGGACTAATATGCAGCGGGAGATTGAACTTTGCCGAGCAGAAAAGAAATTGAAAGAAGATGAATTAGATTTGGCACGTAGGGAAATTGAATTTTTAAAACGGATGCAAATTTTGACAATGAATGACAATAATCAGGCGATTAATGCACCTCAACCGATGCAATGTGAGACCACATCGCGTTTGACTGCACCGATGGTGGCGGATATGCTAAATTATTTTGACGGCAACAGTGAAAAGTATGAAACGTGGGAAAAGCAAGTACAGTTACTGAGAGCAAGTTACCAAATTACAGATGATGTATTAAAACTTGCCATTTCATCACGATTAAAAGGGAAAGCGTTCGAGTGGTTCCATTCAAAACCCGAGTGCATCGTAATGAACATCGAAGAACTTTTGGGAGGTTTAAGAGAAATGTTCTATTATGAGCCGAGTAAGATTCATTTGCGGCAAGAATTCGAGCGGCGTATTTGGAGACGAGAAGAAACGTTTATGCAATATATACATGAAAAAGTCATTATGGCGAATCGTATTGGCTTGAGTGACGGAGAGGCAGTGGACTATATGATTGAGGGAATTCCGGATTTCACATTAAGAAATATTGCTCGTGCTCAGAGGCTGAACACGAAGAAATCATTGTTGGAGGCGTTCGGGAAGGTGTCACTGTACGAGAAATCCTTGCCGACGACGTATCCTTACACGAAGAAACAAGAAAATACGTTTAGTCCATGGAGAACAGAGGAAAGGGCATTGCGACCATCAAGGGAGAACGAGAGGTTTCCAGCATCGGGAGTCGAGGGATACGAGAGTAGGGAAGTACCAAAAAATTCTATCAGATGTTTTAATTGCGGTATGGAAGGCCACTATAGGACGAACTGTCCATCGCGAAATCGCGGCGTGAAATGTTTTAAATGTCAAGCATTTGGTCATGTAGCGGCGAATTGTTTAAAAAAAGATATTGTAAAAAACGTTTGCGATATCTCGCAGAATACGCATGAAAAATGTTATAAGAAAGTTAGTATAAATGGGGAGAGTTTAACAGCGCTAATTGATACTGGTAGTGACTTGTCTGTAATGTGTGCAGAGCAATATGTAAAAATAGGTTCGCCACCGTTATTACGACGAGAAATTACGTTTCGCGGAATAGGATTTCAAAATAATAAAACAATAGGCGTGTTCGAGGCACAAGTAGAAATCGATGGTAATCAATATACAATTAATATCTGGGTAGTATCTGATAAGTTGATGCAGCATGATATGATAATTGGCACTGACTTTTTAAACGCGGTTGAGATTAATATCAAGAGAGGCGAGATTTCTATTCGTAGCGTCGAGAAAGAAAATCAATTAGAAATTAATATACCCGAAATTTACCAAATAGACTGCATAGATGAAACAAATGAGATTGATTTGTCAAACATTTCAAATACCAAACATAGAGGCATCATTCGCGATTTGATAACGAATTATGAACCAGTAAAGACACGAGAAACAGGTGTTAAAATGTCCATAACAGTTAAAGATGACGAACCAGTTTATCAAAGAGCTAGGCGATTATCCCCTCTAGAAAAAGAAGAAGTTGAAAAGCATATAAAACAGTGGCTTGCTGACGGTATTATACAGCCTTCTCTTTCTGATTATGCCAGTCCGGTAGTACTTGTTAAAAAGAAAGATGATACAACTAGGCTATGTGTAGATTATAGAAAACTAAATACAAAAATAATTAAAGATCGATACCCGTTACCGCTGATTGAAGATCAATTAGATGCTCTTCAAGGTCAACATATTTTTAGTACTTTAGATTTAAAGAATGGATTTTTTCACGTAGTTATAGACGATGATAGTAGGAAATATACTGCCTTTATTGTTCCAAATGGCCAATATGAATTTTTATATGTTCCATTCGGTTTGTGTAACTCACCAGCAGTGTTTCAGAAATTTATAAATACGATTTTTAAGGATTTAATTAATGAAAAGAAGGTCATAATTTATATGGACGATTTGATTATCCCTTCATTGGATTACGAAGATGGCATAGAAAACTTAAAGATGGTGTTGCACGTCGCAGGAGAATTCGGTTTAAATATTAATTGGAAAAAGTGTAGCTTCCTGCAGACAAGAATAGAGTTTTTAGGACACATTATTGAAAACGGAAGCGTTCGCCCGTCAGAAAAGAAAACAGAGGCAGTTATGAGATTTCCTCAACCACAAAATTTCAAACAAAATCAAAGTTTTTTAGGTTTAGCTGGTTACTTTAGAAAATTTATCCCAAATTATTCCGTGATCGCGCGACCGTTAACGAATTTATTGAAATCAAACGTTGACTTTCATTTTGGTGAAGAAGAAAAGTTAGCATTTATAAAATTAAAAACTATGTTAAGTAATGGTCCAGTTTTGAAGTTATATAGATTAGAAGCGGAAACGGAATTACATACTGATGCTTCAATGTATGGCTATGGTGCGATTCTTTTACAGCGAGATAGTAATGATAATAAATTCTATCCAGTGTATTTTGCAAGCGGGAAAACGACACCAGCGGAATCAAAATATATTAGTTATGAGTTAGAAGTTTTAGCAATAGTTAAAGCCCTACGAAAATTTAGAATATATTTGTTAGGTATACCGTTTAAGATTGTTACAGATTGTCAGGCGTTTACTTTAACGATGCGAAAGAAAGATTTGTGCGTTCGAGTTGCAAGATGGGCTCTTTTATTAGAGGAATTTAATTATAAAATAGAGCATCGTTCGGGAAGTAATTTAAGGCATGTCGATGCGTTAAGCCGAAATCCGCTTCCAGAGTGTATGTTGGTGCACGAATGTGAGGATGGTATGATTGCAAGATTGCGTAAAGCGCAGTGTGAGGATGAAAGTTTGAAACCGATTTTCGAATCAGCGAATGAAAAACGGTTAAGTGGATTCATAGTGCGGAATGGTCTTTTATTTAAAGAGATTGAGAGTGACGTAAAATTGATAGTGCCGCGTAGTATGCAATCGCAAATAATTCGACGGGTACACGAGAACGGTCATTTTGGGAGTGCGAAAACGGAGACACTGGTTAGAAAAGACTATTGGTTTACAGACTTAAAATCAAAAGTGGAAAAAATTGTGCGTAATTGTGTTTCATGTATTCTCGCTGAAAGGAAACATGGCAGACAGGAAGGATTTTTACATTCTATTGAAAAGGGAAATGTTCCATTGGATACATATCATATTGATCATCTAGGGCCACTCCCATCTACGCGAAAAAGTTATAAGCATATTTTTGTAGTTGTCGATGCATTTTCGAAGTTCGTGTGGTTGTATACTACGAAGACTACAGCTACTTCTGAAATAATAGAACGTTTGAAGAAACAATCGTCAATTTTTGGAAATCCTCGGAGAATTATCTCTGATCGGGGTACAGCTTTTACTTCTCATGATTTTCGGGAATATTGTAAATCGGAAGCAATAGAGCATATTTTAATAACTACGGGAATACCAAGAGCTAATGGTCAAGTAGAGCGCGTGAATAGAACACTTATACCAATAGTGACAAAGTTATCGGCACCAAAACCGGAGGAGTGGTATCGTTATTTGGATATTGCGCAGCAATTTTTAAATTCAACACCTCATAGAAGTATAGGTACAACGCCGTTTAAATTACTGTTTGGGACATGCCCGAGAATGAAGGATAATCCGGATATTCGTGAATTAATAGAGAAAGAATGGATTGACATGTTTCAAAGTAATAGAGAAGAATTGCGGAATCAGGCTAAAGAAACTATTTTGAAGATTCAGCGTGAAAATCGTCACGGATATAATAGATATAGGAAGAGAGCTCGACGATACAAAGAGGGAGAGTTGGTTGCGATAAAGAGGACACAGTACGGACCGGGCTTGAAATTTTCATCTAAATATTTAGGTCCGTATCGGGTGGAAAGATTTTTAAGGAACGATCGTTTCATTGTAAATAAAGTAGGTGAGCATGAGGGTCCGCAACAAACATCGACTTCGGCGGAACATATGAAACCGTGGGTTGAAACTAATGATCTCTCATCAGATGAAGAAAAAACAGATATCTGAGGGCAGATATCATTCCAGGATAGCCGAGTGTGGGGTGTAGAATAAGAGCGTTTGGGTTATGTGATAGTGGGATCGAGTGAGGCAGAGCGAAAGAGTATGAATGTGTGTGTGTGTGTGTGTGAGAGAGAGAGAGAGAATAGGATAATTTGTACAAAAGTGAGTAAGAGTGAAGGAACGAGCGACAAAAGAGTGTAGGAATGAGCGACAAGAGAGTGGACGAACGAGCGGTGAGAATCGGAGTATTCGAAGAAGAATCGTGACGTATAGAAGTTTTTGTCGTGGTTGTGAATTGTGAAAAATCGTGAATAAACTGTTATTTTGTTGTTGTTAAAAGAAGGTGCTCAGTCTTTTTGAATGATTATTTCCACGGAGACACGTAGAATATAACTCTTTCAAAATAATCCTACAATATTTATGTGCTACAAAGTTTGCAGTCCTTTAACTCTTCGTTTAAAACAATGTAGCACAAGGTGTGTAGCAAAAAGAGAAGCCTAGAACGGTGTTAGTAGAATTAGAAAATTACTTAGCAACGTATGCAATATTTACGAGGCATTTATGCATTACAAGCGTGTATTATAGACCGTTTGCGAAAATATTCGAATGCTTGCAACCTTATAATGCTATATTTAAAACAATATAGCATACGGAAACAAAGAGAAGCCTGGAGATGGCATCAGTAAAATTAGAAAATTACCTACGACGCACACAGTATTCGTAATTTATTAGATACAAATTGGTAACCCAATTTTTCTAAGATGATTGGACAATTTACAAATACATATTTGGGTACTATATTTCTACTAAAAATCCACTAAATGTGTTTATTCACATTTCTTATAAATTAATACAAAATATTTTTAAGGCTCTACGAAAAATTGTCATGTCACGCTTCGCAATAATGTTCAAATTATTTGTAAATGCTAAATACAGGAACGGAAATTGTACACCCCGTTACAAAGCCTATAAAAGCAATTGAAATGATCGTGTCGCTACTACGCCTTTCCTACATCAGTAAACATATTTTGCATTCCGAGTTCAAGCAGCTTCGCGCGCGAAGGATTAATTAACAAAGAATTTTCGAAAAAGCGGTCGGTTCGATCGTTAAAACCATGAAACGACTCGGCCAATGAAAATATGGTTTACGAAAGAAGTCAATTAACACAGAAAGTGAAATGTCCGATTGATTTAAGCGACATTCTTCCCCTCCCTGCTTCGGCAACAGGTGGCGCAGGAGAGGGTAAAGGGGTAGCGTGAGAGGGGAGAAAAATCGTTGCGCATTACCATAAGAGGTTAACGTAAAAAAGCCGGCTGAAATCAGGATGTAGTTGTCGAATATAAAACTAGTTCTGCCCACGTAATTGCGGATCGATCGCGGTACCGATAAGCAAATGAGTCCGGCGGGACGAGTTCTCTTAATTAAAAATGATGGAACGACGTTTTCGAGACAGGCCCGAGAGAGAGAAATATGCGTGCGTGCCAATGGCATCGATCAGCCGGCGTTCGTAAATGGATCTCGTTGCGCGTACCTCATTATTCCGGGGAGCCTGAAACAACATTTCACCTATGCAAACTGGCCCTCCACCGTCGAAAGAAAGCCCGCAATTAGAGGTGGTATCGCGAACAAACGGGAACTACCGTGTCATTAATCAAAACGAGACAGAAACAATTTGAGAAGCTACCCAGCCATCGCGTACTTCTTCTTCTTCTTCTTCTTCTGCTTCTTCGAGGTCTTCGTCCTGAATGCGCTTTGCTTCCACGGGAACGATTTCGTTTCAAGCTGCAAACACGGTTAAACAACCGGTTCCAGATTGTTTTCTTTATGACTGTCGAAATTAGAAAACTGTTTCCGTGGGAAACAATTTCAGTCTCGTCAACAATATTTCCACCGAAGGCGTCGCAAAACATTTTTTAAATTATTCATATTTGACACTGTTTTTACTAAAAGAATTAAAGGACTTTTTTGAAGAATGTTTGATGAAAATTATTTCTTGTTTTCTATGTTTTCTATGCAATCGCATCTCGACTTTTGCTCTAGTCGTCACAAGATTAGTATGGTAAATTGCATAATACAAGAGATCCGTATCAATAGTGTTAATCATTTTCACTCGAGAGGTGACTCAGAGGCACTGCTAAAAATTGTTTCGTCATGTTTGAAAGTAACCTTCACATCACCAAAATTGTTTATATTTAAAAAGAAACTGTTTAAAGTGTCGCTTGCGCCACAAGACTCAATTTCATGCGTATAAAATGCACTAATTGTAAATCATATAATATGGAAATACTGTGGTAAAACTATTTCGGATTTAGACTTAAAATGTTTTTCGAAGTGCAAATTAATGTTAATGTTAATGTTAATGTTAATGGTGAGGTAATTCAGTATAGTGTCCCTATATAATTATAATGTAAGATATCCGTATGAATAGTGTTAATGTTGAGGTAATTCAGTATAGTGTTACTACGCGCGCAGGGAAACCTATTGTTTCAAGCAAATGGCAAGAACGAACAATTGTCTTCCTTAAAAGTTCAATCTATGTCTACACGGTTACTAAAATGTCAAATTTTATTTTGCAGCGGAATAATTTGTAATATTCGGTAGTATAACACCTGTCGGAAAGTTTTCGAAGTAGTAACGTCACGTTACAAGATGGCTGTCGCTAACAGATTTTCTAGTAGATGGAAAAATTTAGCATTTCTATAGAAAGAATAAAACTGCACAGGCTAACCAAGGCATGTACAAAGGTAATAGTATGTATTTTCAGTTGATTACTTCTTTATTTGAGACGAAACATGAAAAATACCAAAATACCGATAAGAAATTGTTGATTTCGAAATTGTTGACTAATAGCGCCATTGTTTCTTTCCGAACATGAATTCCATATGGCAAGGGAAGATGATTGATAATGCAGGTCGGTAATACAGGTGTCACTAATGAATGTATTATTTATGTTAGGCTTCGATTAAATTATGTGTTAATTAAAGAAATCTTTGTAGTTTTAGGATGGTTGGACATCGTTCGAACATTATTTATACAAACATTATATTTCTTAACAGGATCATTATAGAAAATTATACTCAAACCAACAATTGGTATATTATTTCATTATAATGATAAAATTGAGTTTATTTAAACTTCTTACTAAAAATTTCTTCTAAAAACATTTTTCTGACATCGTGAAGAATTAATCTAAATTAGAACGAAGGATTATTATAATTCATTATATTAACGATTGTAGTAGTAATAACTTATTATAATAATAACTTACTACTGACTGTTATAGTTGTTATAATAATAACTTGTTAACGATTATAATAGTTACTATGGTAATAGTTTGATAGCAATTATCATAGTTATTATAACAAGAACTTATTAAAGCTTGCAATAGTTGTTAAATAATAACTAAAAAATATATAATAAATAATAACAAATTGAAATGATTGGTTTCTTACATTATAAAAATGATTCTATGATAAATTTTTAATACGAAGTTTAAATAAATTCAATTTTGTTATTTTTATAGAATAACATTCATATACTTGTTCCTTTTTAATAACTCCTTAAAAAGAACGAAAAACATGTATTTACTTTACGATCAACATTTAGGCTTTACGTTTAAATATTAATTACAAAATATATTACTAGAAAATACCATACCTTAGACAATTCAAATAAATATATTATAAACCATATAGCTAATATAAATACATATATAATGACCAGTAGAGTTATATTGCATAGGCAATATACATATATGTATTAATTACTAGACAATATAAACATATTAATTCCTGCATAGTCAATATAAATATATTAATTTCTAGATAGTCAATATAAGTACAATAATTAGTATATAACCAATGCTACAATAATGTACCAATTGTTGTCATAAATCCGCGAAACCCGCAATCGGCTAACGACAGAGAGAAAATGTCAAATAACAATGATCGTTTGTAATAAAAGTTTCGAAATCAGACATCGGTCCATCATTCGTCAGCAGCGAGAAGTTTCGCTGTCTAGCGTAGTCCAAGTGTTGCCGGGCACATCGAAAATACATCTGAAACAGGTGTGCTGCTCTTGGAAATAGAATAGGCGAGTTCGCGAATTGGCGTGAAACAACTGGCGGGGCTGCGTCACGGTGGGCCGAGATTTCTACGGAAAAATAGCTTGCGCAATTGGGACCGCCTTTTCGAAATTTCTCGGTGCGGCAATGCCATACGGTCGCGCGAGTCGAACGCGCTTCAACGACGACGACCAAGAAGACGACGACGGATCGGCCACGGGTGGGCGAACTCGTTACGACGTCTCATTAGTCAATGTTCGGTCGTTTCGAGAAATAAAACGAAATTATGTCGCGGACGCAAGGTCGCGGCGGAATAATGGCGGAACGAAATTTATTTTTAATTAGCTCCGCGAGACGACGCGAGTTTTCCTCTTGTTAATAATACGATCGCGTGCCCGTGAATCCGGGCAAAAATATTGGGACGAAGAAATACAAATGTTTGCAGATACTGTACTATATGCTACTATACATATATATTACCATATTCTCCACTATGCAACTACTTTTCTCTCAATCGCGTTATATCTCCTTCATTTGAAATAGTACTTTCTATTTGTGCTAAATGAAATACTGGATGAAATACTTTGGCGATTTTATAAGTATATAATAAGTATTTGAAATATATATTTTGTATGTTAAAATATAATAATGTAATAAATAGTATAATAGTAAAAGTATAAAATGTAATATAGTAAAAAGTATAAAATATAATATAATAAAAAGTATATATGAACCTGAATACCCATTATAAAATAAAATATATATTAAAATATAAATTACCTTGAAATACTCGGAATAAATATATTCTTTATTGTGCGTGAAATGAAATAATACCTATATATTATTTCCATGATATTTCGCCAAAGTAACTATAGCAAATGTAGGCATTGACTTTGTATTTGCAATACGTGCGAATGCAAACAGATGCTAAATATTACAATTTATTATTTAGTAGAAATATAAGAAGAAGCTTATTTTTCAAAACAATGTATACCTGTTTGCGCTTTTTATATAGCATTTTTATATACATTTTCCACTCTTCCAGTAAATCTCGAGAAAGTAATCATTTTAATTAACAATTTTCTTTACCGCAACATAAATCACTGTGCTCAATACATATGTTTGATAACGTCAGATAAATTTTGCAATATTGTTTCATACAAACAAGATTTACATTGACTATTGCCGAAGTGTTTTCAATTATTTTTACCGAGATATACAGAGATTGACAGTGGACCTGGCCAAATATTATGTTAAATAAAATTGTAAAATAACTGTTCATATAATTGAAATCGAATAGTTACTTTCAATGTTATTATTTTCAATACGTTGCAATAGATTTTAAATTTAATAGCATTTAATACTTTTCAATAGTTTTCAATACTTTTAATTAGTTTGACATAGTTTTTCATCATCTTTAAATCATTTTTTATTGTTTTGTATTTTCTATAATAATAAATAATAATTATATCTGTTTCCTAATGTCTACAATTATTTCGACGATGTTAAAATGCCGTGAATAAATTTTTTTTAAACATTTAAACAATAAAGATTATTTTGAATCTATTAAATAATAAAAATAACATTACGTCGGTAATAATTATTTTTAATATTATCTTACCAACACCTTATTTATAATTATTATGTATTTATAATGATCTTTCCTGAGTTAAAAAACAAAAAATAAGACAGTAGACACGTTAAATGAAAAAAAAAAAATTTTTAACAGCGAAATCAAGCAATTAACACTGAAAACTGTTTAAACGAATGCAATAATAAAAACAATAAATCTAGATGAATACAATGAAAAACCATTTCTAAAAATATCGATTAACACTTATTTAGTTGAACCGAATTATTTTCACGCGAACAAACCGTCAAGATTTTGCTATATCGAACTCCAGTTCTACAAATTGCTCCACAAAAACGATTAATTTCGCGAACGTTCGACCGACAATTGAAACCGCGTATTTATCACTGTTGTCGCTGTTTTAACATCCGCCATTAATTTCGATTCGAAAGAGGCCCCGGGACTCGAATCACGGTAATTCCGTCGGAATCGCAGCCGTTGATATTTACGCGGCAATTAATAACCATTTATTGACTCGACCGTTACTCCCACGCCGATGCTCAAGGTATTCCCAGATGACGCTCGCGTGATTTACGGGCCGGCTGGCTTTGTTTAATAACGCGCCACGTATGAAAGGTACCCGGAAGATCTCCACCGATGGGAGATATCGAGGGGTTCTGCCATTTGGAATAGCGCTGCTCCGCGGATAGGCATATAGCGGCCCCCGACCGGTACCGTTGTTGCGTTGTTCTCCCAAAACCAGAAGTCCCTAAGTAACACCAGGTGCACGCACTCTGCAACCAGAAACTCAGCGTCGCCACTGCCTCTGCCGGCGAACGGATCGAGCCGAAGATTCTTGAATCATGAGCAGACTTTCGTCCTCTAACACTGTTACGTTCAAGCAGGAAGCTCTTCAAGCAGGTACAGTAGCAGGCAAAAGATTTACACGAATAGAAAGAAAGAAATTGGTAAAATGCGTTGCGGTTGCAAATCTTTTTCGAAACGTTACCTTCAGAACTTGATATGGGTGCCTTATAAACCAATCAGCGTGTGTACAATAATGTTAAAATTTAGATAAATGAGGATTTTGCAAATTGGCAATAAAGTATAACGATGCTATTTATATAGCAAAACATAGTTGTTATTATAAGATGTCGCGCGAATGAATTTTATCAGAAGAGAAACGAAAGAGGAGCGTCTGAGAGTGAAAAAATTGAAAATATTTCCTAATAGATGATTATGATAAATTATGATTGAAATCAATTATAATAATAATCATAGCGCAATTGTAGAATCATACAACTAATATTAACTGATGCGATTTCGACATTTGCAAATTGGACACGGTCTCATATAAACATTCTACGCGGTTTGTTTTATCAGTCATGTTATCAACATTGCGCATAAACCGATGCAATAAATATACATTTACATTGTTACGTGCATGTGCAGCGCCCGCAGTAACTGCAGGGAAATCTTGCAAACGGCTCGCTACCTCTGGATACAGTCTCTCCAACACAGAAACAGAACAAAGTTTATTCCTGGATGTTCGCATGGAAAGGACCTTGATTCGGAGAACAAGGCAATATTCATGAAGCGATTATTGTAACGTGCTATTAACCAATATAATTATATTGTATGAATCATAGCGCGTCGTTCCATAAGGAGGGCCTTGGCGCGCGTATAGGAACAGAATAAACAGAAACAGAGTAGAAATCATAATCTCTATTTACGGTGGTGGATCGTGTAAAAGACCGAGGAACGATTTGATAAATTAACGCTTTGCAATTAATGTATTATATTGGCAGGCGTTTATACGTTGGGAAGTTATTATTCCAGCTTCTTGTTCTTGAAATAGCTTTTTATGGAAGCAGATAGGCCTCTGGCTTCGATCGTTAACTGCTCTTAGTGATGATAAAGTTGTTACAAACGGAGCAGTTTACAATTGCAAATGATGTAAATTGTATAGTTTGCCACGGCAAAGAAAAAGAAGCTATGAAAATGATGTAATTTGAGAAAGCAGAGTGTAGAAACAGTTACAATGATACCATCTCATAGAACAATGGAATATAAACAATTCAAATATTCGATAAAACAACGAATAAAAACGATTGAAATGGCACAGTTTGATAAGGCAAAGGGCACAAACGATTAGAATAATACAATTTGATAAAACAACACGATACAGTTCGATAAGGTAACATGTAAATTTGATTAAAATTTGATTTATAAGACGATCAAAATAATACAATTTAATAAAGCGATGGATAAATCGATAAAGATATTATATATATATATATATATATATATATATATATATATATATATATATATATATATATATACATTTAATATTTTTTTAATATGATATATAGTTTGATAAAATAATAACTGTCAGCGATAGAAATTATGCAATTTGTTAGAGTAAATGCGATTGAAATGGATTAAAGTAAAATATGATTATAACAATAATTAGTGTACGGGTAAATGAGTAAGCTAAGACAATGAGTAAAACAATGAAAATTTAAAGGTGACAAGAAATTGATATATTAATGAGTAATAGTCATTAAAATAGTACAGTTTAATAAAGCAACGAGTAAATACGATTAAAATGATGCAGTTAGCTAAACTAATTACCACAAACGATGAAAAGTAAAATCATAAGTAAAATTTGGTATCATAAGTAAAAATCGATATAAATATTGCACTTTACAAAATTCCTTTTGCAAAGTTTAAAAGTATCGGCATTTTCAAACTTATTTATCGTAAACGTTAAGAGTAATTGCGAATTTGAATATGATTAAAGCGTTGCCATATAACTATACTGTGAATCTTTATGCGAAATATAAATATTCTAAGACGACTGTACGAAACAGCAATCAAATAAATACTAATAATTTCGATAAAAATAATAATAATTACAATAATAATAATAATATTGATAATTAATAACTTCGGTAAGTTGAAGATACAGCGTAATAAAATTATTAAATTCTTCTTACGTCTCCTTATAATTTTATATTTCAACCGCTTATCTTTGCCATGAATGCATAAAAGCCACGATCTAAGTATAAGAAATTTCGAAATCTATAAACATCTCGCAGCTCGAAACACATACAAAATTCGCGAAATATATATATGTTGCCGCAAAGATAAGAAACGAGTTTATTAGTTCGAGCCACATCGTTCGAAAGTTACGTCACTTTATTGTACATAACGTCCGGGTATATTCGCCGCGAACGCATCACCACTGTGCTTGGCGCGCATGCACACACGTACACGTGTAACTATGTACATACCATCGTCAGCCATATTCGTGATTTACATCCTCTTACTTTCTTCTCCGCTTACCGATCGTTTGACACCGTTCTTTGTATCAATAAACCGAATCCTTATTCTCTAAATGTATTTACACGACAGCAGTTCCCCACCGTCGAGAATCGCAAACATTGCGAAATCGCATCTGCATTTCAGAAGTTTGCATTTCAAGGAATGTAGTCGATCGCGTCGATTATTTTCAGGAACAGATTTTCCCCTTCAGCCATTACATTTTTGGGTTGGCGAACGAATTTAGTAGAGTTTCTATTTATGCTTTATAACGATCTGTTTGATGCTATTCAAAAGATCTCTGTTAGTTCTACAAAACTGCTACATTCGTGTTCCGTCTCGGAACAACAATTCTGATGGAAAATATTCAACACAAAGGCTCTGCGGGGGCGAAAAATGTTAAAACCATAAAACGGTCGAAGCTGCTCCTCTTCGGAAAATCCATCGGACGACCGACCGACCGACCACCACACGGGCCTACAAGCGCCCTTCAAACAATTGATCGTGTTTGGTTCTTTACCGGATAACTAAAGGCGTATAAATATAAGGCATTTTTCAGAAATCAGGCAGTACAGTTTTAGAAACAGTCAGTCGAACAGTCAGGAGTGAGAGTAACGCAGGAAGGAAACAAGGGTGATCGGCAGTGACGCAGTAACAATCAAGCAGCAACCAAGGGAAACAACCACCGAGGACAACGAAGAACAAGGCATCGCTACCACCCATCGATCCAGCATCCGCTCCGTCACATCCGAAACATTTCCCATTTCGAATATCATTGAACCTTCAATAAATTGTTAACTTATCAAAACCTCGTTGATTCCTCAATCATCTCAACAAACGCGCCTTCGAGTGATCTGCGGCAATTGCGTATGCGGACTAGACGCAACAATTCGCTTTATCGAATATCCAGGGGCAAAAATCGACAAACGCCTTTTGTTCACTAATTCTGGTAATGAGGTCAAAACAAATAAATTTTGTTTTCATGTGCCTGTAAAAATCACTGTACAGCAACCAGTGATTTGTAAAAATTGTGGTATTCGCTAAGGAATAATTTTATTGCAATGCTGTTTTTATGATTATTGTTAAGTTAATAATATTGATACTGTGCTTGGTTATCCTTCTAATAAAAATAAAGAACATAATATTATTTTACTACTGTTCCCATTGAGGTAAAATATATTTGATTATATTTATGTATATTCATATCCTGTAGATTGATGAATTATGCTAGAACTTATATGAAATAATCTCTAATAAATACGCATCAATGTATGAATAGATACGTTGCTCGAGTGATCTGTATTTGACTGACGATTTAAAATCCCAACAATTTTGGCAATTATTTGCATTTAAACGTAAAGGTGTTAAAAGACACTTTTTGATCGAAATAGGAACAATGACTCCCATTAATATTCAAGCACCTTTTAATTCGTAATAATTTCTTTAAAACTGGACCATAGGATTTACATTTGTTTAGATAATAGAGGGTCTAGTGTATTGGACCATGACTAAACTATTTTGTTACAATTTTACTATTACTTGGAACAAAGAAACAAATTTAAAGACTCTCGTTCTTTTTTGAGCACATAACGAAAATTTAAAAAATGCATTTGGTAGATCTCGATAAATTATATGCAAAGTCAAGTTAGAAGCATTTTTTCAATTATTGTTACATGTTTAGATAAGAAAGTAAAAAAATAACAGTATTTATTCTCTTTTCTTATTCTAAGCACTAGCAACATTTAAAAAAGCACTCTCGTAGACTAGTCCCTTTATCATTCAACAAAAATTCAAGTCCAGTTCTAAGAAAGTTACTGCGTCGTAAAACTTGTCCGAATATTAACAAGTGTCACTGTATACACAAAATCGCGGTCGAAATATTGTTAAACGTTATTTCGTGCCGCGCATTATAATTGACTCCGTGTTCCGTTCGAGCGTCGTTCTATAGAATAGATCGTATCGATACGATACCGTCAGAACTTCGATAATCGATAATCGCATCGCAGCCGCTCGGCTATTATAAGACACCGGACGGAAAAACGACGGTAAAAAGTCTGGCTGTTGAATACGAGGCGATCGGTTCGGTGTCCAAATACGGAGAAAACGAGTCGACGAATTATCGGTGGCTAACGACACGGGGAACAACCTTTAAAAAAACGAGCGACCGGCTCGTCCCATTGAGAGGAAGTCGGGACTGGTTCACCGGTTCTTCTTCGCCTTCATTCATCAAACATCGTATTCCAGCGGCACGTCGTCAACCCGGACATTATTCAGCCGCGTTTTTCGAGGATAATAGCTGGCTCTACAAATAAGATCTCGGACGAGAAACCCGGCGACGCGGCGCGACGCAACGCGACGCGACGCGACGGTGCCTCGTACACGCGCATTCCTAGAAGAGAACACCGACGCCGGAGAACCTCGTAAACATTCCTGCGCTTCTTCTGCGCGATCTCGACGCGCGCACCTTTCAAAGAAGTTTGTTATATACTGGACAACGCGTTTCGAATGCTTCCAGACCGGGACAGAAAAATATACGGTGACTTAACGAGCCGCGAAAACACTCGGAATCCCCGAGTCTGCGGAAGATCTGGTTCGCTCTTTGCTACGCGATCTCTTAACCGGCGCACAGTGACCCGAAAAAGGACCGAAACGTGGCCGGGATCCAAAAGATCAATTTCACATTCGAGAGATACGTTGTCCGAACAAAGGTAACCGGAATTTCTAATTGTTAAACTGTGGAAATAAAAAGTTGGAAACAGATGTTAGGCAAAAATTCATTTCTGCAATATGAAAAGAGTAACGTGATGGTATATTTGAATTGTTTTACTGCTTTGTAGGTTTGTATTTCACTTAATCATTTTTGCTATAAATGCATAAATGCGTAAATATATGACTAATACTTGTGAAATATCGCGATATATGTACCGAGACAACATATAGTGCCAGAATTAATTATTAAAACTATGCCGATAAAACGCTATAGAAAGAGAATACGGAAAAATCTCGTGTTGTTTTATAGCAAGTCTTGTTACAGTGATTCGAAAGGCGATTCAATTGCTTGTTTCAATGTAATAACATTTAACATGTTGAGCGCGCGTCACCCAAATATGGGTGGCACTAATTTCTGACCAATCTTGAAAATTCATTTTTGTTGTGATATATTTGTACAAATTGAATTTGAGTAGAATGTTTCCGATGCGAAAAAGTTCTAATGTTAACCCCCTATGATAAATATTAACTTTTTAGTTTCGCTTTAATTAATTAAATTGTGTTAACTATGTGAGGATTTTAGTGGTCGATTGTCGGCGATGAATGTGTTAAAATTACTTAATCTACAATTGAATATTATTATCTTATTAAAGGAAATATTTAATATACAATATTATTTTTTGACAATAGCACATTTGACCGAAAAGTCTGAGAAAAATTGAGCACACTACTTGCGATACTACCTTATCAGAGAATTAATTTAAAAATAACGAATACTTTATTGAACGAGAAATCTTCAATTTTCTGATCTTCTTGTTGGTTTTTCATTTTTAACAATCACAGCTTGCATTTTCGAAAAACTTAGAAAAATTGTATAAAATGCGCCCCAATTCCCAAAGTAAGCCACATTTTTTCAAAATTTTACCAAAACGGCGGAAAGGCACGCAAAATAATTTTCCCTGTAACTACCCCCATGGACATGAGTAGCGTGGACATGGCTTGAAATTCAGGTGAGCGCATAAAACCTCTAAGGGCCATTTTGACCATTTTATTCGGCTAGGCTCTTTGCGACAGAAATGAGGCAGAGATCAAGTTAAAACTATGTAAAGACATTTAAACAATACAAAACTGTTATCGTAGTGCTCTAAAATAATTAAAATTATTGAGAAGATAAATAAATGTCTACGTAGTGCCTGCGTGTTGCAAACAATTAGGACAGTTTTTATTTGATATACAAGAATCTAGAGTCTAATCATCCCCTAAAAAGTCCATAGTTATTATTGATTAGGTTCCTAAGTGTTTAATCAACGCGTGGTATAAGCCACGGCCACATTGTTTAATTTGTGATACGTAAAAAGTGTTAGAAATCAGTCATTGCGACTGGTTTAGTAGTTGCAGTGTCAATTTAGCACACCGAATCTTAAGTTCCGCTCGCATCTTTCGAAGCACCCTGTATATCTTTCATCAAGTCACGTGATTCTATCCTTCTCAGTCTTCGTAAGTCATATTTGCCGGGGCATCGAGCTGGCTGTTTGCTAGACGTACGGCGCGCTTTTGTAATCCTCTATTATATGAGTTGGCGTATTCTGTGATGCGCTCTTCGACATATTTCACCTGTAGATCCACGGGAAGCGTCTCGCAACTGACAAACGAACCTGCGGCTGCCACTGCTCCGAGTTGCTTTATTTTGAGATACGTTGCATCACATCGTCATCGTTTGATTTTATTGTCATATCGCCATGACTGTGTACCATGGCTCCATATGCTTGGTAAGCGTAATGATAACATGGTATAAGAGCAGTTTAATACCGACCGTAAGTGAAAGCTGTGATATGCAGCTACAAGTAACCAGCTGATGTTAATCTTGTGTTTACGTGTTTTCTGAAGTATTTAGCCTTGTCTGTGCCCCGGGAATATTTTTGTTGTTCGGAATGATTTGTGTGTTTGGCACTCGTCGGCTTATGAAAATTACTTGCGCCGGCTACGAAGCGTTCGTCTATATTTACCACGTTGGGAGATCTATTGATTTCATGCGTTTCCTGCAGATGTTTCAGAAAAGTATACTTCCGATAATCCGCGAACGATGGACCAGCGGAGAAACAATGCCACAGTTGCTGTTAATAATATTGTGTCTCATTTCAGGGAGAATGTAATGCAAAATTGCTAAATCATAATAATATAATAATTATAATAATAACACAATAATTATAATAATAGTAATAATATACATACATAGTATATATATAGTTATAGTAATATACATATATTAATAATATTAACGCGTACAAAATTAACGCGTATAGCGCGCGCAAAGTATGTAAGTAAATTATGAAAAGATAACACAAAAAGAAAATGATCCGATTGGCAGTAAATAAATAAATAAATAAATAAAACAAACATATATTACAATATTACATATTGTAATTTTTCGGCGTTTTCAAGATAATGTTTAGGTCATCTCATCGTTCTTTATTATAAACCTATATTCTCCATTGCGGAATTTTGTTCTATAGAAAAAAAATGCACGAATTTTCTTTGAAACATTTTTCGATGATGTTCTTAAATGAAATAAAATATAAAATATTCTAGGTGACTTTAAGCCAGCATTATTCTATTATTTGTCGGAAGTAACATCATATATTGAATAAATAAATCATTAATGTATCGTCAAAATCTGAATAGTAGTACATTAACAAATCAGTGACTCGTCATTTTGACGGATTTCTTAAATCTAGCGTTAATAAAAAAGAAACCAAAAGTAACCTTTACACAAACGTAAAAAATCACCTAAATATCTTAAAAGATATTGAACTTACAAACAAAAGTTCCGAATAAAAGCTGTGCATTTTTTAATGCACAATATTATTTTGAAATCAAAAATATAGATTTACCACAGCAAAAACAAGATTACTTTGATATGACTATGAAAATAATCTCGCATTAAGAACCTAGTAGTGCTATTTTACACTTTGCTTGAAATACTAATGGGCACGTGTCAGTTTATTTTCTTTAAATAATACCTCTACGAGATTATTTACAATCTCAACTCAATTGTATGTATAGTATAGTATAGTAATGCTGTTACACGTATAGTAACAACATTCTGTATAGTAACGCACAGTTACACAGATGCGTAAACATACGTAGATGTATTTAATAATATTGTAGATTTAGCGATTGATATTAAATTCTATAACAAATGTCAGAACTTAAATTCCATATTAAAAATAAAGAAATTAGAGGAATCTGTGTAAATCCAAATAATTTGTCTTGAAATATCAAATTCGGCATGCAACACTTAATTTCCCCAAAAAAATCCCCTAAATCCGCTATTTTCTCATAAGGTTTTTAACACTGCAACGCTAAACTAATTTTAATCTGCTAACTCGGTAACATTCAATCATAAATAAATTAAGCGAAGCGTCGCGCTTGCAAACATTATTTCCAAAGATCATTGAACAGTTAAGCACTCGTGTCTTATTAGAACCTGTTAACCTATTAGCAACGCTCGTAAATAACAAAAACTATTCAAAGACCACCGATATATCTTAATCAAATTTTTACGCGCTTGGCAATGCACGTTTACCTTCTATTTTCCATAATTTATAGAAATCCTCGCGGTGCATATCTTCGTTCGAAAGTCTCCGATTAAAATCCAGATTATTCCGCAGGGCGGTTCGACGCAGCGACAGTTTAATCGGAATGGTACGGGCGCGATTTGCAACGATTTGCTCTAACAACCAGCCGCAATTTGAAGAAGAGAAAGTTACGGATCGCGTGGATTCAAACGGGTCAAATTGTCGCGAATCATCATTCCCGTTTAACGATTCAATAAAATCCCATCCGCCATCCGCTTCATTACCCGGCCACAGCGTGTCCTAAGATTGCGAGTCTTCAGGTGCATTCCGCTAGATATAAAGTCCTACTTACGGCTACGGACGGCAGAACGTTATAATGTCTCACGGATCCCACCGTTTCGCGCGTTTTACACTCCGCGGGTTTTACAACAATTACCTTGTGTGTCTCAATCAGTGTTTGTCCCGGATAAGCAGGGCGAGACCGAACGCTTTTATGCATCCGAATGTTCGAGTCGCATACAGCGCGCATAAATTCGACGAAATTGCTGAAATCTTTACAACTGCCGCGGTTACAAATTCCGAAATGAAGGACATAGGTTTGTAATAAAGAACGATAAGTGGTCACGCGTATTAAAGAGGGAAACAATTTCCACCTCGGAAGCTGTAAACGTTTATCTGTCGAATAGCTAAACGAAGCTGGAATTTAAAGCTGAGAAGGTTCGAAACGTTTACTCGTAACGTCATTAAAATCGCTTGAATTGCTGAACTCGATGAGAAGATGTCTAGTATCAGAACTTTAGAGTGGATGTTTGTCCAAAATAGAAGCGGTCTTAATTGAATTTGAAACTTTGTAAAGCAATCGTAACGTTCTCTTGCAGTTTTCTGCTTTTCTTAATTGAACAAAACATGGTATCTGCTGTTCATCATAATAGCAATCTTAAAATACTTGCGTCTGTAAAGCAAGCTACTTAATAGTTTTTTTTTACAAATTGTTTACATTTAATTTGAAATAGAATCATACGTATTTCAATAGAAGGCGAAAAAACGAATCTAACGAATATAATGACTGCATACTTTCGATTATTTAATCTCGAGATATTTGCGTCTGAAAGTTGACTACTTAATGTTTCAGACGCAAGTATCTCGAGGTTACATGATTCAAAGTACACGTTCATTATATTCGTTGGATTCGTTTCTGCATGCTCTTCAAGAATATTGATAACAATATACAGGGTGTCGTATAAAAAGACAACCTTCCAGATACAAATACCGGACAGACTATGAAAAACAAGCAATTTATTTCTTTCTTTATATTTATATTAATCTTTCAATCGCTGTTATAGATGTAGAAAATAGATTAACAATTGCCAGTGTGAATGTAAAGAGTATATGAAATGAATATTCAAGATTGTTATAAATTATAATTGAGTATGTTAGTAAATCGAAACAAGTCCTCCTTCTTAAGCTGAAAAATTACTTATATTATTTTTATATTACAAAATTATAATCTTCCTTTTGTTCCATAATGTTAAATAACTATTTAAAATATTAGTTATATAAGTATTTAAACTAAAGCTTTTGTAAAAAGTAAAAGCTTGTACTAAAAGCTCGCAATAAAGTCATAATCATCGATTATAAAATGGAAACTCAGAAATCAGACTTCTGCAGCCAGTTTTCGTACTATTATAAAGTAGAAACCCTCCCCCTTGTCGCAAATAAAAAATTATTATCGGAACGTATCCTGGAGTATAAAAAAATGTCTTTTAACAATAAAGATATCGAATTTAAAACGAATGAAAACGTTGCTTTCTTCAAATCACTTTTACCGCATTAAAATGAATCCAAAAGTAACTTACTCTTTCACCAATCATCCATAACCGATCATTTTCAAAGTTATAAAATTCCAAACGATGTTAACGCGAAAGACATCGAAAAAAGGCATAAATACTGTGACAGAAGGTCAACTATAAAATGACCATATCTCTGCTTGATTAATTAAAGAAAAAGCGAAAGAAGATTTACAGTTTATTATCCGCCAACTACTTGTCTTCGTCAGAATTAGCAACAACTCGTTTCTACGTACGAGTTCGAGAAAATCGACTTTTGGCCGGCTAAATCCGGTAAGCAGCCCGCTGTGCAGCGCCGAGACGAATCTATCGGTGGATCATGGATCGTAGATCGCGGCGAGTTTCCAATAACGCGGCGACCAGTCCGGCGGATCCGGTCGTCTGTAATTCCACCCACGCGCTCCGCGTCTCTTACGGTCCATTCATCAAACCGAGCAAGTACTTAAGTTCCGCTCGCGACCGGCAAAAGATGGACGCGACTGCGCGCGTCCCCCGAAGTGGAAACGATCTTATATGAATACGTACGCGGCCGCCACATAAGCAGCCCTTATTCCTTATAAGACGAGTCTCGCAGACGGAGAGGAAGAAAGCTTCGAGATAGCAGCTCGATAGAAAACGATCCGACCGCGACTTTGTTTATTTTCTCCGGCGCGTGTACCGGGTGTTTCTTGCGCCCGCTGTTGGATACCGGCCGCATCAATGCCAGATAGCCTTTGGAAACCGCGAAAACAATACGTATTATTTTTGAGAAACTATTGAATTGTAATGAACCTAGACAGAAATATTTCAACTCAAAAATACAAATATTTGAAAATACTATTTAGATTAGACAATAAGTCGTGAATAATTATGTGGAAAATGCATTTGTTGATCTAATATTTCTCTGAACTGTCTTATGTAGGCTTCATTTGCAATAACAATTTATTTCTGTATTAAATGAAATACTAGTTGAAACACTTCATTAATTTCATAAAGGTATGATCGATATTTAAAATATATATTTTGCAACGTCAATCTGGAATATTGTGTTTAATTGGGACGAATGTTATCTCCATTGTGCGAGAAACGAAACATCTGAATATTAATTTTAAAATTCGTGTTTTACTTCAGATGCGTACATTGTTAAAAGAAAGCAGATGTTAAATATTATTTCTCAAAACAATATGTGTTTGTACTTTTTTTACAGGCTTATTATTTTTCGTAAATATTAATCGCAAGGAATACTATTTCCAATAAGTAATGGAAAATATGAAGTACTATTTCAAACAATTAATAGAAAACATGAAACACTATTTCAAATTATTAATAGAAAACATGAAATATTATCTCGAATAAATATTTCTAATATATTTTAAGAAAGTACTACTTCAATTAATAATTTTCTTAACCACAACAGAAATAACTACAATGGTTTTTATCGATGACATTGAACTATATTGCTATAGTTTTCCATCTGCTATAATTATACACACTCACATTAAAAGAAAATGAACTATACGTGGCAAATGTATCAGCTTCAAGTTTAAAAAGAAATCCAGGTTTATTGTTGAACGCCTGATTCTTACGAAACTAGAGCAATTTAAATAGTGACGATTTTTCGAAAACCAGAAGCGAAGAGTTTTTACAGCTACTGTACCTCAATTAGTCATCGCCGGGATACTCGGTAGTTATTAGTCACTCCAGAATCATTGTACTTTTATCTAGTCTATGCGTCATGCTTCTCCAGCTCATCTCCTACTCGTCATTTTCGAAAAATCCATACACAATAAGTAAAATCTCGATTATCGAAACTAATCTGGGAACAGGAATGTTCGGATAATAGAGCTTCGTTATGAGATCAGGTTAATTTCTCCTGATTTTTATTGCAGAATGAATAGCGTTAGTTTAAGCTATTTACACGTCAAACATGTTTAAATGGTAACAAATTCAAATACAGTAAAACCTCGATTATACGGATTAACGATGTCTGACTTATTAATTAATTCGATTGATTCCGTATATGAACAATTCAATCTAAAACGATGGATAGCAACTAAATTAATTGTAGAACAGAGTAGAAATGTCAGGTAATCTTCGAACTAAGTAACTGTTTCATTATCTGAACATTTGTCGCACGAAGATTGGTCCGGATAATCGAGGTTCTGCCATATAAGCGGTTCGGATAATCAAGGTACCTCTACAGGGTATATACAGGGTGGTCAAATTAAATATCTTCCTCGACAGCGATGTTACCAAAGAATGTTTCCCATGGTATTTGATTGGTATCAAGATATTTTTTCGAAACTCTCAAGGCCATCGATTTTGATTAGAAATGCATTTGACTGACGTTGAAATGCATTCAGCATGTCCAATGACTTAATATTGAAATCATCTGTAACTCCAAAAATGAGAACGAAACGTGAAACCGCTAATAATGGATAACATTGCGAATTACGGTGTTTGAGAATAGAAGAATTTCGTTATTAATAAATTTGGAATTGCTTTTGATGTTCTCATGAGTAATCGCACTAATACAATCATTTAATCCTGAGATACTTGCGTCTGATAGACAAGATATTTAATAACTTTTCGACAAATTGTTTACATTTAATTATAAATAAAATCGTACATATTTTGATAGAGGGTGAAAAAGCGAATCTAACGAGTACAATGACGGTACACTTTCGATTAATTTGTCTCGAGATACTTGCGTCTGAAAGTTGACTATTTAATATTTCAAACGCAAGTATCTCGAAGTTATGTGATATAAAATGTATGTTCATTGTACTCGTTGGATTCGCCTTTCGACGCTCTACGAAAATATTGATAACAGTATACAGGGTGTCGTGTAAAATTGTGTTGGAAATACATGTAGATAGCCTCAAAGATGCAAATATATCGTCAAAAAATGTCAGATGTCGTTTTGGAAGAATTTTGCAACCACAGTTCTTTTTAACAATTTCCTTCTTTACTTATTTTTGTTCACTGCTATACAAAATAATTATATCGTTATTATTAAGAATAAACAAATTTAGTAATGTAAGTATTATTTGAAATTATAGTATAGTAAATTCGATTGATGCCTCAAAAACATCATTTGATTTCCAAAGGTTAACCAGATTTTGTACGACTACTGAAAACGCTTTCGAAACTCGTTAAATTTGCCTTTTCACTCTCTATCGAAATACGTACGATACTATTTAAAATTAAATATAAACAATTTGTCAAGAAACTATTAACATTCGACATTGAAAAAGTGAAATGTTTGAGTATTCCAGAAATCTTCTAACGATTATTTTCGAAGAAGATTTATCGTTTCGCGAGTCGTTTATTTGAAGAGTCACCGCGTAGATGCATAGTTTATCTTCACCGTCGCAAGCACAATGATTTTATCTGACCACGGTATCGTGATTTACGAGGCTCTGGCTCCCGATTGTCAATGCTGAGGAACTCCGTTTGTCACGCCGCGATTTTCACGAGGAAGCTACACCGCTGGCAGCCGACAGTGATCCGTGACAAAGGTCACGGCACAATTGATCCTCGAGGTCCCTGACTGAATTTTAATTAACACGTCCGAGACGGTTCTTCTATTCTCGGAGAATCGGACGATGTTCTACGTCAAAATAGCAGGTTTCCACAATGGCGGCCTACGGTTATTATGGTAAAATATTACGGACGCCTGCCATTTTGTTAGAAACTGTTAGGTAACGGAGCGCTCCACGGTCGAATAAACTTGTCGACTATTATTACCAGATTGCGGAATTTTAAGGACGTTCGTCCATTAAGATGTCTCTGTTGAAGTCAATGAAACTGAGATTGAAGGTAAATTGTTCGCAATTTTTTTTTATCGTTTTCTATTTAGAGAAATTTTAATTACGACGTATAAACCCAAATAAAATACGAGTTCTGCGAGTATGAAACGCTCCAATGATTTTCTTGCTGTCTTTGTGTGCCAACCGAATTTATGCAACATAGCGAAACTTAGATTTCCAACCATTTGTTCTTAAAAATAACATTAAAGATATTTTTGCAAATACCAAGATTTACAGTTTACTTATACAAATATAATGTAATAATATGACACAATATATATCTGGAAAAAATAAAAGCAAATAATTCTAATTTTTGTAATGCACCGTGCTTTTGTTGTAATTTATCTTGCAAAAAGACCATAGTCTAGTAACGATATAAGTAATGTTGCGTTTGTCAGAAATTTGTCAAAATTTCAATTTAATATCTGAAATTTGATATCTTATTAAGGATACCAATTTTTATCGGACGTTGAATTGTATTAATAGTACGTTGTTATTAATCTAAAAAATCTTTTTTGCAATGAATTCAATTGAATCTTAGCCATAACTCGATGAATTTTCCAAAGGTTAATTAAAATCAACGACCCGTAGTATACTGTCCGTTCTGTTACATTCTATTTGTGTTTCTTTTACAATGTACGCGTATAATTAAACTAACAGGTAAACCGAATGTACTTATAATCAATCCTGTTTCACTGGCGGTAAACGCAGCAGGAGGAATTCTTTTCAACAATTTATTTCCTGCTCCTGTGAGTCAGACTCGTAAGAATGTGAAAACTGTTATTTACGACTAGACTGAGAAAATGTATGCAAATTTACGTAGGCAAGAGAGAAAATCTTCTGTCCCCCGTCGCGACTAGCTTCTTTTAACAAATATAATAACACTGTACTTAATTCGACTCAATCTTGTATAATAAACTATTTTCAATACCTTCAGACACTATCTATATCTAGATAAAATATTATACATTAATACAAATTGACATATAAATATATTATACAGATTAGGTAATAATATTATGAAATTCTCTTGATTTATTAATTTTAAATTTTGTAGAATTCTTTTATCAAAATCCTTCCATTAATATAACATATTATATTAATGTTACATTAAGGCATTTAACTAATGGACTGTTTATATTTGTACATAGATATTGGTTTTATTCTTTTATTATTTAGATAAGTTAAAAATAATGCAAAACTATTTTCAAATGCTTCAGATCAACTTGTTTTTGTCAAAAATAGGATACACAGTCTACCAATAAACAATAAAGTTATGCATTGCATTTTTCACATCTCATTTCACACGTCAGAGTAAATTAATAATTCTGGAATATTGTAAATTCATTCGTAATTTATCTGAAGATTGGCGTTCGCTGTTGTTGTCTGTATTATTTTAATTATTAACTATTACTACTACTACTTTTTAATTATTAACTTTTAGAATTATGGCACTGCTACTTCTAAATTCATTAAATCGATTTAGATATTTTAAACGAATTAAAATATTTGTTCAGTTTACTTGTGTAAGAAATGTATGGAAAAGTCCGCAGTCTAATCACAACGGCCGAAGAGTCCGTGATCTAGATTCTGGTTACTCGAAGAATAGCAAAATGGTTTTATTTCTCACGGCGTACGTTTCATTTGTGACGCCCTCGATCCACGTTTAATTGCACGTGAAATATCTGCATAATCTGCATGCATTTCGACTCGCAGTGCGTGCACGTTCCTTCAAGGATCGTGATCCGCGTTAGATGTTGCACGGCTAGAGTAGAAAGTGATAATTTATGGTGATTGACTCTTCGAACGTGCAGTTCCACTTCACCCTAGAGAAAAGAAAGTTATTGGTCGGCAGCCAACCACACGCTTTCGATGCCTGCTCGCCAGCGAAATCATCGCGGTTGAACGGTCCCTAATCTGACTATATCAGATATTTCATTTCCAGTTTCATGAATTCACGCTGCAGCTATCTTTCGAAATAACCAATTCATTTGAACTGTGAAATCATTTCCGTCGCCGTTCTAACGGTTCTAGGTCATCCGTGACCCGAGTTATGGTTATTCAGTATCTTGGAATTTCATTATGCATTTCTTACTTTTGTGCAAGCATCATTGAGAGTTGTTTTATCACGAAAAAAAAAAAAACGAAACAGATTAGTGATCTAGCTCCCGCGGGACACTTCAGACCCGTGACACGATTGTTCATTCTATTGCGAATTTGCATTCCTTGCTTTCGCTCAAACATGTTATTTTGTAATAAAAAGAGGCATTAAATAGTGAACAGACTCGCATGGTTCGAAAGTGACCCATATTATGGCTGTTCAAACTATTGCAATTTTTCCATTTTTTGGTTCTCTGCATTCATTATTAGAAGGAAGTTTAGTAATGAAGAAATGAATTGGATAGTATAGCATAGGTCGAAAGTGACCCATGACATGATTATTCGGTTTATTGCAATTATCATGCTTTGTTCTTTTGTAAGCATTATTAGAAAGATATTTAGTAATGAAAAGATATATTAGATAGCGAATAGATTTGTATGGGTCACACATGACCCGCGCCAATGGCATTCTGTCTATTACAATATTTGCAATTTCTGGTCATGTGGAATATTAGGTCTTAATTTTTAATGAAAAGATGAATTGGATAATTAATTCGCTTGCATGGGTCATTAGTGACTCGTTTTATAACGATAAAAATCATTGCAATTTTTTCATGTTATAATTGTAATGTAATTGTAATGTAATTGTAATGTAATTGTAATGTAATTGTAATGTAATGCAACCACGAAAATATGAAAATCAATAATTAATAAGAGCTGGAAAGCTAATGCGACAGTAAACAACTAACTTAAGAAACAAGTTATTTGTACGACATATTGTATACTCGCCAGGTAGTTAAACAACCAACGCGGCCATGGTTTCCCACAGCGGGCTGTTGCATAGATCAGCAAGAATGCCTGGACGATACACGCAAAAGGGAACATTAGAAATCTTTCGTCTCCTAGATAGACAGCAAGGCTCGATTGTCACGCCTACTGAAACATAGTCTTACCAATCATCTAGAAACACGTCCACCTCCAACGTGTGGAACCTACCATTAAGGAGATCCCGGCGATGAGAATACATTTTACACTTGACGGGAACGTGTAAAATGATTGAACACCGCGTACGTTCGAAATATACTGTTATTACGCCGCTTGAATATTAATTAGCAGACCTTTGGATCTTCGTGCATTTATGGCGTGGACGGACATGTTTCTGAAATACCGAGAAACGCGCATAATTCGCTCCAGCCAGTAGTTTTGGTTTATTCCTGCTGTAAGTCATCCGTTTTACTGATTATTCTTCAAGTTGGAAGACAATCGAGAGTTCCAAATGTGACTCATCGTGACTGTTCCTCCAAATTTAGTTGTGAGTTCGTCACTTAAATAATTAGAACTTTAAAATAATATTCAGTGCATACTACGAAAACTCTGATACGTTTTTTACGTTCTGCGATATATTTATTCATTATGATATCTGGTATAGTAGGGTCGTTAAGGTTTTATTCAATGATAATTGGATTATAGATCGTAATGCAATATACTATTTTATAAACATTGGAACGTGATAGTTTACTTTGTTATTTGATTGGAAATTTTTCGATTTAAAATATCATTGTTTAAGGAGAGCTATCAAATAATTGTACCAAATTTTTTGTCAACCCCTTTTTTCACCAGTTTTTAAGGTTTCTTATGTATATGTCATGATGTTTACAAAATTTATCTTAGCGTTCCCCGTAAAAGATATTTATATATATTTTATTAGTTGAATGTTAGAAGCGCAAGCGTACGAATACTTTCGTGTACGAGTGTACGTAGTAGACGATAAAACACAAAATCGATGGGTCTAATAAATAAAGATGATGACTTGAATAATGATTCCGTGCGAATGCTATCTTCCACGAGCAAAACAATTCGCCTGCCTGTCTACAATGTACAGAGATAATAAAAGAAGAGATCGATGGATGTGACCAATAAAGGTCATGTTTCAATGGAGATTCCTAGCAAATGCTATTTTCCTCGTGCAAGACAATTTACCTAGTGTCTGCAAAGTACACGAGAGATAATAAAAGGCGAGATCGATAGAGTTCGCCAATAAAGATCGTGCTGCAATGGAGAGTCCGTGTGCATGATTCCTTCCTGGAGCAGGATAACTTATCTCTACTGTCGTGAAACTGGTGAGGTAATAAAAGAGGAGGAGGATTCTATTGTAAGGGCGAACTGGTATGAATAGGATACTTTTATTTAGGACAAGATAATGAAAAAAAAAAAAACTAAACGACCTATCTAATTCTAGTTTGGAACAGATCGAGAGATCGGGTTTTTTACTATAACACTGCATGGTGTTAACCGAGTTTCTTCTACGTTTAGTTTGCGCTAATTTTAATTTATTTGTAAACCACACTTTGTCTAATTCAGCAATTATTGTTGGTACGAATACCAACATTAATATTATAGCAATACTGGTATTGATAATATCAATATTACTATAAAATTAATATTGTTATAATATTAATTATTATATACATTAATATTACCACTGGTATTAAATTTGGAAGTGCCATTCCTTTATTCTTTGCAAGTAGATATAACTTCATACGCTGATCAAAAAATTGCATAACCAAAAAATTACATTTAATAGAATCTTCGGTTAATTTCAGTATTTTATTAAAAAAATCAAAAACTGAATAAAATTAATAAAACGATCTTAAAAATTGATAGCATCGCAAGCGAAACAAGTTTAAGATATCATTTATTTTGGTAACAGCACATTATACAGCGTTACGAGAAAAAGGAGAAACATTACTTTTAAGGATAAAAAATAAATGAATTGTCTGATACTAACTGGTAGCGACTTCGAATGAAGGGTGATCAAATATGTATACTATTCTTACAAAACTGTCGAGGCTGACGATACTTTCTGTCGTTCGGTAACTTGTTTCGTTTTCTCAATGAAATCTCGGTTTGTAAGAGTACGAAAAATCCATTCGATTCAGTCTTTCACCGATAAATAATAAGACTGGTACCAGCGCAAGATTTCAAATCTACCAAACAAATGGCAAAATTATTTTGGCTATTGGACAAAATGCGTTCTTTTGCAAATGCATATTAGTTTTTACAGTTTAGCAATTAACAATTGTTTTTAGCTTTTCTTTTATACAGGCTTCATTTGTAAGGAGAATTCTTAATGAAACATTTAATCTACTATCACGATCAATGTTTAATTCATACTGTAAATATTATACAAATATAATAATTTAAATAAAACAAGCACAAGTGATATAACGACAGAAATAACGTTCGTATAATACGAATATTGTATTATTTATTGTTTGTAAATAACTATATTTAGAGGAAGATAGAAAGGTGCGGTGGAAGAAATATAATTATACCGATAGGCACACGGTACAGAAGAACTGGTAAGCCAGGCGACAGTGCGCATTTTTGTGCCTAGCATACTTACAAGTACACCTGAATCCTAATAAAAGTTCCGTACATTGGATGTGGAGGTTTTCACAAAATACAGACATTCGTCGTTCTGCTTAACATTTATGTTTCTTATTTTCTGACCAATGTTCTTTCGTCCTTAATTTTGTAAATAGGTTTACTTTGCCCATTTTATCTTCTATTTTCTACATAGTATTACTTTGTCCTTCGTTTTAACTTTAATTTGCGAAAAAATTTACTTAATTCTTTATTTTTTTCCTTATTTAGTGTTTTCTTTTTGTTTATCCTTCATTTTATCCTTTTTATTATCTTTTATTTTAAAAATAAATAATATTACTTTGTCCTTCATTTTCTGAATAATTTTACTTTGTCTTTTATTTTGTAAATAATGTTACTTTGTCCTCTGTTTCGTGAAAAATTTTACTCGGTTCATTATTATGTTTCTTATTTAATGATTCGTTTTACTTCCGCTTTCCTTTTTGAAACATTAAATTTTGCCTTTTACTTCCTACAGAATTTTGTAAAATGTCACGTTGTTATCAATTCTGACGATTCCGCAAGACAACATGACGCAGCTAAAGGGTTAAGAGCACGCATCCTCCACTACGTCCGTAGCAAACAATCAAAGTCTGCCGGTGACGAGGAGGCCAGATTCATGAAACGAAGCGTATCGCGGCGGCGACTGAATGCGACAGCTTCGATAAATCCAGGTGTATCTGATGCAACCGTCGCGACGCGTCTGAAACGAGCGCATTGTTCCTTCGGCACACACGAGGGCGCGCGGGCGCACACGAAGTTGAACGAGTACGTAGTGTCGTCGTCGGTCGGCTCCTTGATAGAAACGAAACCAGAAGGCGGAGGCAGAGGCGCGAGCACTGTGTGCGCACGAGGAAAAGCGACCACATGAATGGAGGTCCCATTCATGCGTGGCTCTAACCCCTTCCTTCCTGCATTCAACCCCCTCGCGCAGTCTACGTGGGACCTCGGCGACTATGCGACATACACGTACAGATACACGGATCCATGTACAGGACATACACAAAGCTATATACAGATCCATATAGAGATCCGTGCACAGCTTCGTACGCAACCTTCAGTCGTGAACAAATATATGTATATCACTGTGAACAAAAAAGTAAGGTGAATTTGTTTATGAATTTGATTATGATTTGTTTATGAGAAAGTCTAATATTAAATTAAAAATTAAAAATATTATTCCTGCTGTAAAGAAAGGTTGTGAATGGGGATGCGTGTCTGCCGCGGGAGCTGGTAGACTTACTTTTTATTAAAGAAATTATGGACAAGTGAATATATTTGGACATTTCAAAAAGAAGTTTGAAACAGTGTAAGCTGTAAAAGCTGTAACAGTATGAAAGCTGTAGATTTATAAATAAAAATAGATAGACGACTTTTAGTACTTCCGTTTCGTAGATATCACTACAGATATCAATTTTTATTCGTGTTTATTAAAAACCTGTATCTTACTATATACATAAAATCATCAAATGTAGAACATAGATTAATTCCACACAATTTATACCGTTTACTTGTTTATAAAAACGATCCTATACGGAAAAGTAGCAAAAATATGGTGCTGAACGATCTTCAGTGTGAGGGACCGTACACAGTCACGTACGCGGTCGCATAACAATCACATAAAGAGATCCATGGACAGTCGCATAAATAGACAGAGTCATAAACAGAGTCGCATACACGGTGGCGTACACGTTGGTATAGAGAGGCGCATAAGCGGAGAGTGGCACGTAACTGACAAAGTTGGCGGCCACGTGTACACAGGCAGCAAAACGAAGCGCCGCGAGCCGCGACACACGTGACCGCCATTGTTGATGTCGAGGAAGAACCGGGAGCGCCGCAGCGCGTTAGTCCTCGGGTTTTTGCCGGCGTGCAGGACACTGATAGCATACTCGTTCGTTCCCGGTGCTCTAAGTGGTACCCTCGGGGCCACTGATGCCCCCAGGAATCTCATTCATTCCCTCGGTCACGTAACCGAGATTAGGCGCGTTTGGCGCCGATGTTTTTGACGAGCGCGTTGTCGTCGTCGTTGGCGTTGGCGTCGTCGGCATCCGCGGCGACCTCTTGTCGTCGCGCCGGACCGAGGCGACGACACACCGCTTAGGGTTGCGGGAAATCCTGAATTCATGCATCATGGAGTACCCCGTCTATGCGGAGTCTGCGAGCAACACGAGTGATGTCGACTTGTGGCGCTTGAGTTTCATTAGAAACGTCCGTCTCTCCATATGTCTGAGTTGGTTTTTGAATCGTTTCTTTGACTCTCTTTGGATAACTTGTTCAGCTACTTTCTAATTAAATTTTGGAATGTGTGCTTCGTTAGGTGTATAACTCTGGGATTGTCAATTGCCTACTGTGAAGGAATCTATGCGCTGTTTTTCTGTAGGTGCACCTTTTGAAACTAATTAGTAGACTGCGGATAAAAACGTATCAAAACGTCTCTTCTTCTAAGAATTTTAATGAACCGAAGAGAAAATAGCAATGTTGTTGCTATTGTTTCTAGTCATTTCAAGTGGCTTAGTTAAATGGTCGTCAACTTTGTCATTCACTTTACCGTACGTTTGGAATACATATTTTATTACGTATACACCATAGATCTGTAAACTTTCTAATTTGTTTTTTCATACATACGCTATAAGTATTTTATTTTAGGTAAACACCATATGAATATCAACTATGCAATTTACTTAACCCCATGCGCTATAACAACGAGTCAGAGTCCCGACTAACATTTCATGTATAATCTAATAGATTGAAACAAAATTTGAATCTTCTGCCGCTAAAATCTGAGAATGAAAGAAATGAAGACAATCGGGAAACAAAAATCTCCTCCTTCTATCGAGTAAATCATTAATGATGTAGAAGTGCTAATGAACGCAGCTCTGAAAGAAGTAGTAGCGCATGGGGTTAACTCACACATCTGGAACAAGTATTTTATTAGGTTTACACTGTACGTTTGACGACTTTGACAAGAAAGCATCTTTGTATCTACACCCCCCTACCCTTATACTAGCTGCCCCACTGCCACAGTTAGTGGTCACTCACATCTCTGTTATCATTTCGGTCAATGTAGTAACCGATAGCTCAGGCTACCAAGAGGGGGTATTTAAACACAAATGTGCCTTCTTATCACGCGAGGATTATACTATAGTAGGTAAACACTCCAGGTTTGTCAATGTTTGTATACATGTTATCTAGTTTAAGATAAACTAGGTGTGTTTATAGAAGACAAAGTAGGTTTTCCATCAATTTCTTTGTTCTTTTAGTAACGTGTTTGTCTACTTTGTTGACCTCACGCTTTTAGATTTTCATTTATGGAGTCATATCGAAGAACAAGTTTATAGCATGAACGACATTTCAAACGTTACACATTTGAAACATAAGATTACTCAGGCATTCGAAAAATTAAAAAGCGATGACAACTTACAATCTGTCCAGGTGTCATTAATTCATCGAGCAAACTTATTTATGCAGCAGCAAGGAGGACATTTTCAACAATTATTGAAGCATTGTATTATACATATACATGTATAATAGCCTGTATTATACATATACATGTATAATAGCCTGTATTATACATATACATGTATAATAGCCTTTATTATACATATACATGTATAATAGCCTGTATTATACATATACATGTTGTCTAGTATAAAATAGGCTAGTTCTACACTGGTCTTTCACCTGTGCTATCTTCTGAACACAATTGGACACAATGACTTTGATAACATTCATATATGAAAAAATGTTCAAAATGTATGTAACTTGCCGAAGTTTACAAAACACATTTAAAAAATTTTTGTTTATAGACTCAAATGAAAAAGTTAAAAAAACTCTTGCCATTCTAAGCAATAACAAAATTTAAAAGAAGACTCATTACCTAAAAACATTATCTAAAAAAAAATTCAACTTGTTTAGTCCAATTCTAAAAAAATTGTTCCGTTCTAAAAGGTGTCTCAATACTTTGGTTACCGATCGTAGCTCTGTCTCCTCTGTCTGTCACAAATGAATCAGAGAACTTTTATCTTGTATAAAGCTCATCAGTCTGTACTTCTTTCAACGAGACTGTCACAAAATGTAAACAGAACGTTCACGTGATCGGTGTTGTGCGGCCGCAGGTGAGTAACTAACTGTTAGAACCATATACAATGAAAATGATGTCTTGAATCGAAATTAAACAAGCTATGTAAATTCACAGGCGTTTTTACACTTCGATAAAGTTGACATAATATTGTACAATACTGAAAAAAAAAATAAAGCAGATAAGAGAATCACGATAGGACAAAATAATCACCTAATAAACTCCGATAACTTTTTGTATTCAAAAACAATTCTCGAAACAAACTATGAAGATTTCCATAGATCTGGCACAAAAAGAAACTGGAGTTAGCAAACCAAAACAATATCATAACAAAATTCGAGAAGATAAACCTCATAATGGATAGCAAGGTTAAAACCTACATGACCCAAAAAGTATATAAAAATAGTAAGTAGTCTTAAGTATTAGTAAACAAGGAAGAAACTGTGATAACTATATCCATACAATGGTGAGTTTTTACTGACTATTTTTTATACCACTTATACAAGTGTTTAATTGCGCAACAACTAACTAGTTCCTATTGAAGCTATGTACAAACATGGTCGCCAAGTATTAAATTATAAGAATTCTCTTATATTCTTTTTTATACGCATTAACTATCTTAAAGTGCCTCTAAGTTAAGGGTATAAGTTAAACATTTATATAAAGAAAAATATCTATTATTGGATTGTCTTTTATGTTATTTCTCGCCGCAATAAAACCAAAGATCTGTAACAAGTTTCAAGAATTAAACATTATTTTTTTAAAAGTGGCTGGTAGTTGACGATGTTTAGAGTCGAATTTTAAAGAACTCTTTGTCGAGGGTCCTTTTTGCAACTACAATTCCAATGCATCGACGTTGAATCATTCCAATCTCTTTGAAGCAAATTATTAGCGATCTCGATCTCCGTTGGTTCGAATCTTATCAAACGAGGCTATTTAAATGAACATGACGACTTTGAATTGTAAGTAGAAACGGTTTCTTTATCCGTCGATCATGGTACGTATAACGTCGACCTACATTCCAACAATATTAAAAACACAATTGTTAGAAACACAATTAAAATTCATGGCACACCCAATTGATCAAATGTATTATTTGCGTCAACTGTTCGAGAGATAAAAGTATATCACTTTCGCCTGGAAATACTTAGGGTCGCTATTAAACGATGCAAATAAAACATGTTTATATTTATATTGATTCATTCGCTGTATGTATTTACGCTGTAACAATGTTTACGTTAGATCTGTTATGACGAAAGTAATTGACAAAATTAAATGAGCGTGTAATTTAACATTTTTGGTAGCGTTCGACGTAAAAGTGTCTGAAAGAAGCAATATATACATATTCCATTAGTGAATGTCAGAAATGTAAGCGTTCGAATACTTTCGAGTATGAATGTATTTGCAAAATTCAATCAATATTCTTTCACACTTTGACAAAATCTTCTTTTATTTCGAATAAGGATCCTTTATAAAAGACATTATTTAATTGTGTTTATTTTTATAATACTTGATGAATATTATAATCAATATTATTTTACGTAACAGAAATATATACCAGCACACATAATCTTATAATTAATATTTTTATTGATATTTTTTCTCTCGGAAATGGCCACTTCGCGAACACATACAAACAGACGAATTCCTCAACATTCCTGTTGCGTTACGTTAACGTCTCTACATAAAAATTTAAAGAAATTTTATGCAACTGTTTTTAACACGTGTGTCGTAACGCCGGATTAATAAATTTTCCAATTATCTTTTTTTCTCGTTAAAAAAACGGTAGGGAGAGCTGCGACATTTATCATTTTCATTTTTGGGTGGATTAACGCGAATTGATCCTGCATCATAAACGTTTACAGCGTATGAATACTGCTCGGACTCGGTCTAATAAAATGCGTAATCAAATTTAATGAGACCTCTACCCTCTTCACACCGTGCCTCTTTAAAAACCCATAACTGTGATTGAGTCATTACAGGTACTGCATACGCGTGCATCTCCAGTGAATGCAGATCCACGCCACACTTTTACTTCTTCATTATGACCTTATAACAACTTGGCTGAAGTTATTCAACTTGGCTAAATTGCTGTTTCACTAAGTGAATAGAAAATCCATGGATTCTACAAGAAGTATTTTTAGACATGATTTTAAAAAATTAGTAGGTAAAGGTGAAAATGGTTATAAACATTAATAATCGTATAATTGTAAAGATGAACAAATATCCGAATGCGTTCAGTATAATAAATAACGAATCATTCTGAGTACTTCATACATAATCTATTAAACCTGAATTTTATTTACTTCTTCCAAATCAAAACAAAAGTTTCATTCCACTGAAGTGCAAACATTAAAGTGCCTTCGTGTTTTGTGAGGACTATACTTACTGTCCTTCAAATAAATGCAACAAGAAAATCAATATATGTAGACAAATACATTTAAATATCATAAAAGTGGTTTCAAAAACATTGGTATTATATCATACAATACTGTAACCGAATACAAAATCGTGCAATAAGGAGTTCATCATATCTTTCAATATGCAATAACAATAAATACTTAAAAACGTTATAATAGTTACTTAGCTTCCATAGCTCAGTTCCGAAGCGTTCATTATTTTCTAGAAAGCCATCAAAGTTCGTCATAATTAAACTTCACGCATATGTAGTAAAATTGATCAGGTGAAATTTCAAATAGTAGAAAAATTCAAACGATCTAAGAATATTAATACATTATCTTCGATCTATCGGAATTGCAATGGGTAGATACAACTTTCTACTCGAGGCTCGCTGTAGATTAGCTTCGCTTCATTTTCCTATACTTCTACTTAAATCTAAGATCGCGAACATGAAGTGTAACAGTGACGGCTAAGTAATCATAAACACAGCAGGTACTTCAACGTGAAAGTATAACTTTCTATATGGTTTCTGTTTCTAGCAATTAACGCAAACAATCTTCGTGCATTTATATTACCTGTAAATATATGAAACACAGGCACTCACGTATATAAACAGCAACTAGTAGTATCTTCTTCTCGATCTTCTCGAAAGAAACCTAGTTAAACGATACCAATTTTTTTTCATCGAACAAGCTGTGAATATTGAAATTTTCGTAAAGGTTCGCAGTCTAAGCATAACCATCAGCATAAAAACAGAGCATTCCGTTACTCCAAGTGCGCAAAAACGTAGTGGTCGACGAGAAAAACCTAATTGGCATACGGTTTCCGCCTCAATCTAGTGTTCGTTACTGTAATATAGTTTGTGTAGTTTGAATATCTCGGGATTGATGATACAAAGATCAGAAGAGATGCAGAAGAGTAACAAGATCAACGTATAACCGACAAATTGAGGACTTGGAATGAAGTTTGATAAAAACAGTAGAATTATTCGTTGGATCATTTATCAATAGCGACTTCAATATTTTACATTTCCAGCGACGGATACTGGTGCAGGAAGTTGCAAGACATCTTGAAAATTGTTCGGACAATTGATGTCTGCGATCGCAATCTGACGGGATCATTTATTTCTACCCATTGGATTGAGTTCAAACGAACGATGCAAAGACATTCTCAGCTGAACGGAATTCTAAGATGCTACACATAAAGGTGGACATGAACGACGTTTCATTCCAGCAATGTGTGAACTCTTCTTTACACTTTATCACTTCGATCATTCTACGAAGCAGATTGTTACATAAAGTTCGGTGTATCTACCAACTTCTTTCTTTCTTTTCGTCTGAATCTTTCGTCCGCAAATGTAATATTTTTTCGAAGTCTCAGACTTGATGATAGAAAGAGAGTGACAAAATCTACGCGATACAGGCAAGTAAAGGTCATCGAATGAAGTTCGACGAGAACTTTAGTCGAATTATTCTTTGGTACACTGCCGATCAATATTTTGACTGTGAGCGATACTGATGCAGGAAATTGTAAGACGTCTTGAAAGCTGTTGGAACAATTGATGTATGCGATTGTAATATGACGGAATCGTTGCAGATATATTTTCAGTTAGATGAAATTCTAAGACACTATAGCCAAAGATGACTATAAACGACGTTTGATTCTAGCATTGCGTGAACATTTCTTTACACCGTATTACTTTGATTACTCCATAAGGCAAATTGTCGTATGAGTGATTCAGAAGATAACCAATGTAAGTCCACTTTCATTTAGTAATGAGTTAGACAGTGCAACCACACTATTATCATCTTTCGTTATCATCGGTCGTTAGATCAATATTATTCACTCTAAGACGCTCCTCTTTCGTTTCTCTTGTGATAAAATTCATTCGTACGTCATCATACAATAACCATTGTGTTTTGTGTTATTAATAGTACTGTTATACTTCACAGCCAATTTGCAAAATCCTCATTTATCTCAATTTTAAATTTAATGGACTCGCGCTGATTGGTGTCAGCCAAATGGAGTTCTGGTGGCCCCGTTTATTGAAAGATTTGTAAGCACACTTTAATTTCGTTTGAATCTTTTGTCCGCTGTTGTAGCTGTGAAAGAAAGCACGATCTCCTCAGAAACTAATCGTTCGTTCGTTCGTTGGTTGCTTCGTTATTCCATCTGGTTCGTTATGAATCGCTCTGGACTCGCGCGAACGCGCCGGAAACGCATGACAAACAACCATGATCGAGCCCGATGGGCCGAGGTTCGCATAAACCTTGTAATGCAGTTGGATCGGAACCGGCTGACAACGGGCCGCGGGACTTAACGAGTCCCAACATCGTAACCAGTTCTCGGGGATCGTTCTCGGAAAAGGAGGACTCCTGTCTCATTGATCGGCTACGAGGAAGAGGAGAGTCCTGTCCCATTCATCGTAGTCCCGTCACGCTCGACGGCGGTCTAGGATTTTAAGTATAGCAAGAACGCGGCCGCCGAAGACTGGCACCGCGTCCCGATGGGAAATAAAGAACACGTTTCTTCCTCCCCGGCCTGCGAAAGAGTATAACAAGAATGTCATAAGCAGCCGTGCGCCGCCGCGTTTTCCGTCCGCGTAACGAGCGCCGTCCGCAATCACTGTACTAATGGAAACGCGTCCTCTATATGGCGAAATAAAATTATCGTTAATAACATCGGATTAAAATATCATCGGATCATTTCGACGACGGCGCGACGCTGCTATCATCTCCGCGCGCTATTCGCTCTCTGTGGACCATGGAAACGCCGTCGCCACGCGATTTTCTTGTCGAGGACGTATGTAAGCGCATTCCTGCTTGCTTCTGATTGTTTACGCGTCTATGGCCTTTCGCGTCACCGGGTTACATCGAGCAATGTGTACCAGCCCCATGAACAAACTTCGGTGACAGTATTTAAAAGAGTATTGGTAAATTTCGGAAAATGTTTGTACGAAATAATGTAGCATTTTCTTAAGATGTACTGGAAATAATGATTTAAAATGATACTTGCGTTTTTATTTCACTATTAATTATTTGAAATTATATTTCTGACGGTTAATATTTATGGGAATAAATAATTCGCATTTTTGTTCGTTTAATTTCACGATCATTGTTGGAGTAATTTATATGAATAATTTTACAATGACTATTCGAATGAGTTATTTAAATTATTTCAAAATCACTATTCGAATGATTTGTTTGAATAAAGAATTATTCGAGTAACTACATCAAATAATGTATGACAAATAGAGAATTACTCGATTAAGTGGTTAAATATATATAGACAAAATAATTGACAACAAATTATCTGTATAAATAATTAATCGAATTAATAATTATTCTAGTTACTAATTTGTCATTAACATTATTAATTTGTTAGAATAATTTCTACCAAATATCATACTAATCGTTGTTCGTATCAAATATTACTGGAAAGAATTCATTCGAGCAATCATCTCGGATAAATATTAATTCGAGCCAATAATCGAATAATGGCAGACCCTTTCTGGTACAAGGGTGAAGGGTTGGAAGTGGCGAACTTCTGGCTGATTCGGCTCCAGCCACGAGGACCGTAAAGCGAGCATGGTTCAATCAGAAAGAGTCAGTGACTCGGTCATTAATTTGTTTGCAACGGCGCGGCGGCGGCGGCAGGATTTTCGTAATCATCGGGGCTTATTGTGCAGAACCACGCGTGTTCCAACGGCGTGTTCGCTCGTGTACCTCCGTTACGGTTCTTGTATCCATTCCGGAGAAATAATCACTGTTGGACGTGTGATTAATAACTCGACTAGTTTCTTGTCGGTCAGCCATTTCCATCGTTGTTCGAGCGCGGACCGTTTAGCACGGGGTATAAGGGAACGCGTGGGTTTATCTGGACCGTCGTCTTCCATTCAGAGGCGGGCACAATGGCATTGAACGATCCCCGCAATCAATTAAACATCGCCGGAATAAATATGAGTTAACGAAGTACCACGATCACGAGAGCGCGTCGATCGTGATCGCGGCCGTGATCCGACCGATCCGGATATTAATACAATCGGCATCGCTGTCGCGACCCTAACGCCGAATTGATCGCTCTGAAAATCGTGCGCCGGCCCGAACGCCATCGAAGGAACACCTCGGTATAATTGGCCCTGATAAATTACGTTTGCCCAACGGCGTTATTATTACACGCCACCTTATTTATACTCTTTCATCGGCCGAGATTCGATCGCGAAAGGTGTCTCTGAACCCAGGCGATTGTACCAATCGTTCTCGTCTGAATATTCGATTTTATTTATTTATGTTATAATAATAATAATAATAATAATAATAATAATAATAATAATAATTGGGTGAAACTAATGTCAGATCCACTATTTTCATAATTTTTCTTTTATTAAAATCACATTTATTAATCCTCTTAGCATACCAAAATTGTTTTATTGAAGTTTCCGGAAGGAAATAGAGAATTTTTCTGTAAAATCTGATAATTAACGAATTGAAAAAGGAAGGAGAAATAATAAGAAATGAAATTGTTATTTGTTAAAAATATTGAAGAAGCAATAAAAGTAGAAGAAAAATTAAAAGAAAGTCACGCCTACAGTCAAGACACATATAGGAACGTTTATTATTCGCAAAAGAACACATACATTGGAAGAGGTCCCGGAAAATATTATCTTTAGTGATGAGAAAAAATTGAATTTGGATAGTTCTGATGGACACTTATATTATTACCATGACATACGGAAAGAAGAAATAAAAGCAATCAGACGACAAGCAGGAGGTGGAAGCGTTATGATATGGACAGGGATTGGCTACAATGGGGAAACCGATATTCAATTCATTCAGGGCCGAATGAACAGTATAAAATATGTCGAACTAATTAAAAATCAAATTAATACGTATGCAGAACACATTGCTAAGAAGCCATTTATATTTCAGCAGGATAGTGCTGTTGTACATACAGCAAAGATTGTTCAAGAGTATTTTATAAAAGAAAATACTCGTGTTTTAAGGTGGCCAGCATGCTCCCCTGACTTAAGTATAATTGAAAACTGCTGGGGAATGTTATCGCGAGCTGTCTATGCTGAAGGGAGGCTGTTAGAATAGCTGTTTTAGCTTACAACTGTAAACACGATATGTGTCGATATGGTAGGACACGATAGGTGTTTAATTACGTTAACGACGTCGACACCTATGTAGAGATACAATTACTATATTAAGAATTCCGGAATGTTCTCTTCTGGGAACCACCGACTCTGTTTAGCTATGTAAGATCATTCTTGTATAGAGAACGTGTACGTAACGGTCACATTGTTAATATATATATATACCAAAATCCACTGCCTGGTTATTTAACTAATTATAACAGAGGCAATTCGAAAACATTCACGATTTAAAAAGGTGTATCCAAAGACAATGGAATAATTTACCACAGATTTAAATCCATGTTATACAAATCTTTACCAAAGAGGATGATTGAAGTCATCGAAAATAAGGGCGGTGCCACTCATTATTAGGTTGTTATAATTCAAGTATTTTGTTCATAATTAAAATAAAGTAAAGCATCACAAATCCTTAGTTTGCTATCATTTTGTGTGTACCCAACCATATGTTTATATTTTTTTACGCAGACTTCGCTGAAGTCACGTGAAGGCATGTTATGGTTCCATATTCATATGACGTAGGGTTTCCATATCATTCAGAATTTTCGAGCCATCTTAACTACACAATGCGGAATTAAGGATAGCACACGCGTGCAATTTCTTTGTTTGGGAGTGTATTATGGAACACCGTTCTCATACCATGTCCCCGCGTTCCATATTCGATATCTTACTTCATTTATTTTACCATTCGATAATTACTTTAGATTTACAATTGAAATGGGTCCGAGAGCAAAGTGTTAATCACACGCGCATAAAATAAATCTTGCAAAATGGAAATACTATTGGCCGGTCGTACTATTTTCAGTTTAGACATAAACTAACTTCTAGGGCAAAGAGTTTAACACTAGGTTTACGAAGCGCATCGATTTGACACGTTTTCAATTTCATGTAGAAAAATTTGGAAATCGGTTAGATTTATCTCTTGCTACACATACTTATCCATATTAATTAATAAGTAATTAATTTTTTGAAAGTTAAGTTTCTAGGAGTATCGTTAGTTTGTGCATTGAAAAAATAAATATCACGTTATTGTAAGCAACTGCGAAAACGTTAATGTCAATTCATGTTGTACATTCTTTGACGAATAACCCTTTTTCATAGAATATGGACAAACGAGGAAAATATATGTTGAAAAATAAAATCTGTCTAAGAGATGATAGTTCTGGTGAAAGCAGTGACAACAGGGGAAACTATCATCATCGAAACGCAAGATAAAATTGAAAATATGCAATATAGTGAAAACGTGCAGATTAAATATAGTGAAAACGTGCAGAGAAAATAGAGGAATCAGCAGATAGTGAAGAGGAAAATTTCCGAAATTTACATTTCAAAAGAAAAATGGTGCATGTCCTTTCAAATTCAGAAAATGATATAAAATTCAGCTGATCCCAAAGTGCTACTATTTTTCATGATTCAGATAATGTCTTACTCTTCACCAAAGGACTTATAAAAATACCGTATCATTTCGATATAGATATTTTGATATCATACACCTGTATGACAATATTCCTTTAAAAATCAATTACATATTCTACAAAATGTTTATTTATTTTAACACGCGTCAAAATTGACGCGTGCCGTAAGGATAGGTATACAAAAAATCTCCGTAAACCTAGTGCCAAAAACACCGAGTTCTTCAGAAGATCGTTTATGTTTCAATTTAACGAACAATAGAGCAATCGCGGAGATTGATATTCCGCGGGTCTCGTGGCAAACGTTCGAAAGGTATTTGTGCAGCTGCGGATCGCAACGCTGCAATCGCAACCGAGATTTTGTTTGCTCGATTGCGATCGATCGATGCCTAGATCAGAAGCGAATTACTAAACCCCGGCCGAGGAAACAGCGTTGACCTGTTGATGGAACACGAACCGACTCGAACTCGTTATGCAGCGAAATCCGCGCAGAAACACAACGACCGTAGGTCGGAAATATGGAACTCATTCCGCGTGTCTCACACTTCGAGATAATAATAATGTTTTGATGGATGGTTGTCCGATTTAATCTCGGCAACGTGTCTCGGACGAATTAAAAAATTTCACGGAGAGTCTGCGCGGAGAGGGAGCCCCGGGGGGGGGGGGGGGGACGGCAAAAGAGGGAGGCAGAGGCGGGAAATAATTACACGTTCACTTTTGACATTTGAGTTGTTCGAGCGCTGATTATATGCTTGTCAATCTTTATTCGTTGCATGGGAGCTATCGATTCGAGACCGTTGCTCACGCAAGCGCGCGCGTAATTGCATTAAAATGCTTTCTTACGAATTAATCGTGTGTGTTCTCCGGACAATGCTCTTCGTGCGCCTCGCCGCGGTAGACTTCACTTTGTGTGCCGGTGAACGTTCCTCGTTCGATTACACCGCGTCAGGAGTCGTAATAATTGCTGTAACGGTTGGTACTTTGTTACTTTTATTTTGACTCCCAGTCGTCCGCAGTTCTTTCTCAATAATTCTTTCAATTCAGGTGGATATTTGATTATTATTTCGGGAAAATAACTAGCTTACATAATTGTTTCGAACGAAAAATTAGACGTTTTAATTACAATCGATTATTTATCACAGTTTAAATAGTATTTACAATTATAATAGACTATTAAATAGAAAATATTGTAATAGATCTTTCGTTGAAATTTATATTGTTTTGAACAAAAAATTATTTTGATCACATAACTGTTCTAGGTAAATCATTAGAAATTTACATTATAACGGATTTTAAATAAATGTTCAATAGAAATGAAAATTTTAGTAGGTTCTCAATAGAATTTTAAATTGTAATAAATTTGTAATGGAAATGTAATAAAGTTGTAATGGAAACTTAAATTGTAATGAATTTGTAATAGAAATTTAAATTTTAGAAGATTCTTAATGGAAATTTACGTTGTAATAAATTTTTGACAGAAATTTAAATTGTAATCACTGTTTAATAGAAATTATAATTATCACAGATTTCAAGTAGAAATTTAAATTGTAGATTTTTAATAGAAATTTACATTGTAATAGATGTTCAATAGAAATTTACATTTTTTGATCAATTTACTTCAACTATCGATTTCTTCGCAAATTGGCATTAAAACTATCTCCAACAGTTCTGTATATTGTGTCGAATTCATGTTATGATTAATTGAACAGGTTGGAGTCTATTTATTGGCTCTAAATGTAGCAGAAATCAACCATTCGAAATTACGATTCATTTCAACGTTGGTTTCTTTTTATAAATCGGTATGTAATAATAGCATAACTTATATGTATAAATTACAAGTTAAATATCTATTTATAAATAACGATTTATATATATTTATTTATTAATAACAATGTACAAATCTCTATTTATAAATAACAACGTATAAATCTCTATTTATAAATAACAATAATCCATGGCATTCCTTTTCATTGCTATGGAATAATTATAATATTCCAGCAATTTTATGGAAATATCAGGCACCGTGCAACGTGGAACTGTCCACCCACGACCATAAAAGCACAAAAGATCTTATAAAGCCTGGAAACTCGCGTTCACGACGGAAAGCGAAAGTTTCGCCGAAGCCCCGCCACAAGATGCTTGAAAAATAATCTAGCGCCTCGCGGTGATGTTACTGAAATGAAGCAGAGACACGCCCACGGCAATTCGGAAATCCAAATATGTATTGAAACATCGCTGGAGCCCATCAGTGCCCATCAGTCGATGCTAATCGATGCGTATTCTCGTTCCGTTGTCTTCTTGACACACATAATAAGGCGCGCGCACTCGCATAATTCCTCCATAAATTGCCGGCCGGATATATTCTAATTCGGACGCGTGGGTAAACGGTTATTATTGCAACTCCGCGACTTATGTTAGCGACTTATGTTAACGCCGGAGCATCGCTGCGCTGCGTGGGCGAAAAAAACGCCGATTTAGGAGCGCAAAATTCCGAACGCTGTTAATAATCGATTATTCTGTGTCGTATATCCGATAGACATTAAATCGAGAAAGAGAAATTCTTGATGATAAATTCTTTTTATTCAATGCGATTGACATAACCTGACATTTACAATCAAAACGATCGTTGTATCGTGCTTTTACGTTTCCTTTACGTTATTTAACCAAATTTTTACGTCGCGGCCTCTCAGCGACTTGACAGGTTTATAAAGAAAAACACCGGAAAGATAAATAAGTAAATAAATACTTTTAAACGCCTAAACAATAAATAACATGCAGAAATAATCCGTATTTAAAAGAAATTTAAACTGTGACAAATTTTTAATTGAACTCGAAATTGTTTTGCCTAAAAAGTTATTTCAGTCACACAATCGTTTTGAGCAAACAATTAGAAATTTCAGTTATTATGAATTTTTAATAATTTCTTGATTCTAATGGGTTTTTAATAAATTTTTAATATCAATGGATATTTAACCGTTTGCACTGGAGTGGCGACTCTAAGGCAAAGTGAAAATTGTTACATCACTTCTTGAAACAATTCCTATATCAACGAAGTTTATATTTAAAAAATTGTTAAATAGTGAAACTATTGGTACGACTTACAAGAATGAGTGAGTCAGCAAAATTATTTCAGATTTACAGTTAAAATGTTTTCGAGTGCGAAGGGTTAATAATTCTTAATAGTATTTATAATAATAATGGATTTTTAACAAATTGTTAATAAGATATGTAATCATAATGGGGTGTTAATATAAATATCAATTTTGGTAAATTTTTAATAGAATCTAAAGTTACAATGAATTTTTATAGAGGTAAACATATTTATATAGAATTAAAAGATTCGTACATGTCACAAAAATCATGAAAATTATTTCAAAAATCATTATTTCAATGAAATTTAGCAACACTGCTATTCCAGAGGTAAAATGATCGATTTTCGTGCGCCGACGTAATAAACACTATCGAAGGCGTACTCTACGTATGGCGATCGGTCTTCTGCACTCCTAGATCAGCGATTTGCCTTACCGCGCATCGCCGCGTTATGCTATCTCGACTTTACGCTAGCGCCTGGAAACTTATGACGCCATATGGGACGTGTCCAAGAGCTCGGAATAATTTATGATAGCTTTCTTAAAACGATCCCGGATTCCAGCTGGTGAAGCGTGCGTATAAACGAGGATTGATTACATCCTCGGCGTGGAGAGCGCACGCACCTGAGGTACGGAGATTGTTTAAGGCCCGGGCACGATGATTACCGGGCCCGATTGGTTCTCGGAGCGTGCGAAACGATTACTTAAATGTCACACGCACGGACCCCGGGGCACCCAGCCGCCGCGCCGGACCTCGGCGAACCAGCACTCCGTAATTGTCACTTGGCCAATTGTCGCGAGAATCGAACCACTTGAGCGCGAAATAATCGACCGTGAACGAGGGGAACCTTCGCTCGCTTTTGTCCGATCCTGCCGGCCGATGAAAAAATTAAGACACACTCGTCGTAACGTTCCCTTCATTTCGAACGGAATTGGCCGCAAAGTAATTTAATCGATCACTGACTATTATAATTAGTTAATATAACAAATTTTTAACATTATATATTAGATATAATTAGTTGGTTAGAACAACTAATTGTATTAGTTATAATTAATTATAATCAGTTATAACTAATTATAGTACATTAGTTATGACATAATAATACTAATCATATTTATTGTGATATAATATACTAATTACATTAGTTGTAGTAATATAATCGTACTAATTATATTACTTTCAATTAGTTATAAAGCTGATTGAATTAGTTATAATTTCGCTCCGGATCCTTATGCATATTCTCACTTTCATATTACATTTTAGAAAAATTCGGTTCGTCATTTAACAAATTAGTGACCGTAAATAGGAAATAACTATGCTAATTTATACTTTTTATAGTATTCGAAAAATCTGCGCAAAAACACAATATTTGCCATAATAAATCATTTAATTAGTCACAATTAGATATTGTATACGTGGTTTGTTGTTGATCCGGCTTGTAAAACCGGATTGTATGTACGCGTTTGGTACAATGCCGTTGTGATACAGACGCTTGTTTGCTTCTATTTACACTTTATTTACAACACTGTATAAGTATAATATTCGCGATTTCTGAATATGTTTGAATGTTACGTTTGATCTTAGTATGAATGCGTTATGTTTGAATGGTTACTTTGATCTGTCTTTCGTTCGTCGTGTTCTGTCTGTTGTCACCTCGGTTTTGCATTGGTTGGTGGAGGGTAGTTTTTGGTGGAGGACATGAAGCGTTTTTGATTGGAGGTGGGTGTGTCGCAAGAAACTTGGAATGAGGAGTGGGAAATTTGGTAGAAAGTTCTGGTTTGTGTCGTATTCTTTGTTACAGTAAAATTGATGAATGGTTGTCCGTGCAACGGTACTGTAGGTCTGTTGCACGTGTTGTCCGTTCGTCGAGTCGAGTTTCGTTAAGTACTGTAGTCGTAAAGTGATTTCGCTTGTATGATTTTTTACCTATTGCCGGCCTATTCGCATGTTTATGACTTAATGACTAAAGGGGTGGCTAGGCGCTTTCGACCTTCGGTGTTGCCGTCGCAACAGATATTATGTGTATTATATTATATAATAATATATATTACATATAATTTATTGTGTAGTAAGAACTAATTGAGCTAGTTATAATTATTTGTATGGACTAAATGAATTAGTTGTATGTAGATATAAGAAATAATTGTATTATTTATAAATAGATGTAAAGACTAATTCAACTAGTTATAACTAGTTGTTAGAACAGATTAAGTTAGTTATAATTAGCTGCAAGACGTAACAATTATACTTATATTTATTTACGAGTTTAATTATAATTGGTGCGGTAGTTATGATTAGTTAATTATACTTCGTTAATTCGAATTAGTTATAATTAGTTAAATATAATTAGCGTAATAATCATGGTGTAATCAATGACAATCCTGGTTGTAAAAAATGAAAAATCCTGAAGAATACCGTGCTGTTGCAGACATATACAGTGTCCGATGAAAAAATTCCACACCTTACAAACGCAATTTTTATTTATTTAATATTACAACCGTGTTTTCGTATCTATATATATATATATAAATCTGGAAAACTAGAAACATGCCTAAAGACTAGACAATGTTATTTTTATGAATATATACTGATATAAGATGATAGCACATTTAGCTAAGAGTTATGTATCTCAATAAATCAGCAAACGATAATTAATGCTTAATAGTTACAATTAATAGCTACAATTAAAATAATTAGAACAAGGCACGATTTAAAATCTCTATAAATCCTTGACAAAGATGATAACTATGAATGTTATCATTTTGTCTATTCATACTATCATTTTCTGCCACTGTATCTCCATAAAAATTCTCTTTCTCTCTTTTCGAGAAATAAGAACAATTTAATATAATATTAATTTAATTTCAATTGAAATCAATTGAATCTAATATTGTATGTTTATAGTGGTTTTTTGCTTTGCATAGGTATAAAACTTTGGTTGGAACGTTAACCCCTTGCACTATGACTCCTTTCATGCTGTGTTGATTATTTTTCATAATATTTTCCTTAATAGGACTGAATAATTTTTGTTTATTGCATTGTCTTTATTTACTTCCGTTTCTAGACTTTGATAACAAAAGAATTCAATGTGATTTCACTGCGGAAGAAGTGAATAATATTCACATTTAGCAGATGTTGTATGAAATATTAATCACGAGTCTGACTTGTTATTATAGTGCAAGGGGTTAAATAAAGAAAAGTCACGTTAATTACGTATAGTGTACTATCTTTTTGTCCGGCAGTGTATATTTCATCGGTTATCCGAATAAAATTCTTGGGCCGTCTCTGCCGCAGACAATGCCGATGGAACATGAAAAATGGCTGCATGTCGGAAGCTGTTGATGTCTCACGAAAACGAGGAATTTCCATCGACCCCTCGTCGAACCGACGCGACGCCGGTTTAACCACGCGTTATTATTATTTCCTCAAGTTTTACCAGAATCAAGAGCGTAATGACCGGTTGTAAAATTTAACAAGCACCTTATAAAGCACACTCGTCCCAGCATTCGTCGCGCTACGTAAAATTGCGGTCCCGTACTCTTTCCCTCTTCGCCCTCTTTCCTCCTCAATTATCCATCGGCGTGTACGCGCCGCGAAAAAACATTATTGTTGTAAGAAACACATTTTTCTGGACGGGACCCGTTCGAGGGTCTTTATACAACCTACTCGAGCCCGATGAAAGGGAATCGATTTTCTGGAAATATATTTTCAATGCGGGATTTTAACGCGTATTCGATTGAATTTCAGTTTTACGGTCGCTTGAAATTAACGAACATGACCGAAACGGACGAACAAAGACCAGTCCATTACGAGAATATAGCTTATAATAACATTTTAGCTTGCAACGAACGTTTATTAAATTATATGAAAATTTAGAACAGTTGTCATTGAAAGCATCGATTTTCATTCAGATGCGAAAGTGACGAAAATTCACGTTAAAATACAAAAAGCAAGATTTAATTTTATGGCCAAGATTAAATTTTTATTTTCATTTCGTAAATCTAAAAGCTCGATAATAACAATTTCATTTTCATTTTGGTAATGATTCCTTCTTATCAATGTTTAATTACTGGTTAATTTCCGTTGCTTTTTACTCGATTATGCTGTCTATTGCAACAGTTTTGAGAGTCGCTGCATAATTATACATATCGAGTAATTTCTTCGCGTAATTTCTTTCAATATTTCTAATAACATGAAGAGAGAGGTCTATTCTTTAGGATTCTTGCTAAATAGATGATTCTCCGGCCACAGCAAATCGACCAGTTCTCGTCTTGGTATCACAAGATCTCTTCCTAACCGTACAATTTTCCTAATTACTTCACCCTTTATGGTATTATCCAATTATTACATCGATTATATTTTATATTCCAATTATTGCTGCTACATCAATATTTTTGCCAACAATTTCTGACAATTAATTGAAACGTTTATTATGGACTTCATTAAGATCCATCGGGAGTCTAACATCCCTACATCAAACATCTCAAAAAATCTGTCGACAGAAATTAATAAATGAAATCATAAATAATTTCGAGCATGATCACACTCAATTATATTTTTGTCAACAATTTTTAACGATTGATTCAAATAACAATATTCAGTTATAATTGAATTCAGGGATTAAAATTACAAAGTAATTAAATTGCATAGTAATTCGATAACATTGTAATTCATAGATCTTATCTCAATTGAATAAAATGGCGAAGTAATTCGATTAGATTGTAATTTATATTTTATATCACGATTGAATTAAATGACAAAATAATTTTGTGATTTGTAATTCAGGTCGTCGTTAAATTAAATTACAAACTGATTCGTATTAGAATGTCGTTTATTTATTTGTTTACATTTGTTGATATTTGTTTGAGTTGCTTAAATTTGTTTAAATTCGTTTATTTCTTACGTAGATGGGACAAAAATTATTTATGTGAAAGAAACACAAAAATGTATCTAATTTTTTCAGAGATCTGGGCTGGAATTTGAAAACTTGTATTTCAATTATTTTCTAATTTAATTGCATTGTAATTTATTACATTATATTTGACATTTAATGTATTTGAATTATGCTATAATCTATTTACATTCATGATTAAATTATATTGTAATTTAATAACTTAATTGAATTACGGTGTAATCCAAATACAATGAAATTGTATTACAATATAATTAAATTATGTAATTATATAACAATGTGATTCTATTATATAATTGTATTACAATGTAAATGAATTCCCATCACTCTGAATCGATCGAATCGTTCGTCTATGTTTCATTAAGATCCACAGAAAATCTAACATCCCTTAGATGGAGCAGTTCAAAAGATCCGTTGACAAAAATTAATGAATAAAACCATAAATAATATCAAGCATACTCATTCTAACTTATATTTTTGTCAACAGATTCCAACAATTCCTGAAACTATCTTTAAAGACACTGTGGTTGAAAGGTAACAAATGAAATCATAAATGATTCCTCAGCATACTCGGTTATAATTTCGTCGAAGGTTCCGCCGTTCGAGTGCGAGACATTATCGACTTTGAAGCCTGAAACAGCGTATAAAACCAGTGACGTCCTTTCGACGTCATTGTCTGCGACCGGGTTAAACGAAAGGATAAACTGTACGTCGACCGTCCGGCTTTCCGAAGAAGTCACAAAGAGATTCCAGACTCGTCGAAAGGTCAAGATCGGGCGTATTTGCTCGGTGGCTGCGATTAATCGGCGAGCTATCACGATACCCCCGGAAGGCATCCCATAAACCGGCGGGAATCAGCCGGACGAAGGAATTTAACACGATACAGAATCGCGTTATTAGTCACCGCGGTGGAGAGCCGGCTCCTCGCGAGTTCATCGAGCGAGATCGAGAGAGCTATGTACCTACACTCATACACGAAAGTATTGCGCTTCTAACATTCAACCAAAAATAAAATTGTACTTTTAAAATTCTTCGAAAAATTGATTTATAAAAATAATTCGTTCTGGAGCAAAGTATCACTTTTTGGTGAGAGTAAATTTAACATTTTTAGTAGTGATGAACGTAAAAGTGTCCGGAAGAAATAAACCACAGAATTAGAACCGCGAAACCTACGATCGACTAGAAAACATAATGGTGGATCTATATTGATTTGCGTCTGCATGGCATCTAGTGAAATGGGAAACTTTCTGCTTATCGACCATATAGTGGACAAAAAGAAGTACTTGAAAATTTTGCAGGAAAATTTCAAAAACATTGTATCAAAATTGAATTTACCAAACAATTATTGATTTCAGTCGGACAATGATCCGAAGCATACCGCTAAAATAGTCCAAGAATGGACGTTGTATAATGTTCTACACGCGTTGCCGCATCAACCGCAATGTCCCGAATTAAACCCCTTTGAACACTTATGGGATGAAGTCGAAGAACGGTTATTAAGAAATACGGTTATTACTTCGAAAGAAGCGTTGAAACGAAATATTATTGAAATATGGTATAGCTATGGATAGCTAATTTTGGACGCGTTAAACGAGTTTCTAGCCCACTGTGTGCTAGTATCAGCATCGGCTCGTCGCTCGTCCCTGCATCAGTGCATCAGTGCACTGCTGCATCGGTGCTCCTCTGCACCGCTGCACCGCCGACTGCACCGGTGCAGCTATTATTTCAACCTTCCCGCGCATTCCTCGCCGTGATTGCTACCTGCTTTTTGTTTCCTTCCTCCAACGAAATCCTTGGAATCGTCCGCGGATGAAGTCATTTTGGACGAAAGAAACCGAAGCACCTCCGAGCAACCAGCCTTGTGCAAGCACTCCGCGCGCTCGACCTTACCATTTTTTTCCCGACGCGTCCATCGCGATTCATTTGTTGCACGCCGGCGACAAACATTTCTCTCTTTCTCCTTCCTCGTTTCGTATCCTTCGCGCGATTTTTGTTATGCATTTCCTCTGCTTTATCGAGGTGACTCTCGTGATCTCCCCGCAGTCGAAATTAATAAGACGAATACACGATCCGGAACAAAAGGATAGCGCACGCTTTAAGCTTAACGAAATTTTTATTGATCTCGCATTACGACCTTCGTTTTTATATTACCGCAAGGCACGATTAAACGTATTACGAAAAAGCTGTTAATTATATAGAGTGTCCATCTTGAAGGTCGCGCCGATTTTTAAGGCATTTAAATCAGTCTAACAAAAAAAGATGTTCCAAGAGCTAATTATAATAGCAATCATTAGTTACAAGAGCTAATTATGAACGAATCATTAGTTACAAAAGCTAATTATAATAGTTGTTAATTAGGTACAAGCGCTAATTATACTAGTAATAATTAGGTACAAGAAGTTATGTGAGAATTGGTAATGCCAGTTGTAAAAAATAAAAAATCTCCAAAAATGCAGAGATGTTGCAGAAGATATCACGTACAGTATCCAGCGAAAAATATATCACACTTTGAAATTGATATAATTTTTATTCATTTAACAGTATCGTCAAAGTTGCGTTTCTATGTATACAAATCTGCAAACCTATCAAGTTGCAGAAATAAAGTAGAATTGTATTTCACAGGCTAGACAATAGTACTTTTACGAAAATATTTCTACAATTAGAGCAATTAGAGCAAGGCACTATTAAAAATCTCTATAAATCCTTGGCAAAGGTGATAACTATTAATGTTATCAGTTTGGCTATTCATATTATCATTTTGTACCACTGAATCTCCATAAAAAATCTTCTTTGTGGCAAATAAACTTATTTAGACAATTTCATCCAAAATCGTTTTCATTTCAATAAAATATTGCAAAATGTATTTTGCAAATTTGTATAGAGACAAAACTTTTTGTCTTTAAGCTTAGCGTAATTTAAAACAATATTAAAAAATTATACGGATGTTTATTTAAATCGTTGCTCCAATTTTTAGGCATTTATGAATGAACAATGTGCAATATTAAAAATTTCGAAATATTTTGTTTTTCGGCAAAGAGCTCAAGAAATCGTGTATTTTAAAGTAGTTTTTAAGCTAAAATTCATTTGTAAGTAATTGTGCAGCAGATCGTTGAATTTGTTTTCAGGTTAGCTATAACGCCATAAAGTCAAAAATACGCAATGCTTATTTCAAAAAAGTCAAGGTGACCCGTTATTTTTATCGAAAGAAAATTTTTTACGACAACTGTATTATCACACTTCGTTCTTTCCGAAGTACTTATTAACTTTTATTGCAAACAGTTTTTTCGAGATTAGTGCAAATGCCTTAATAATCGGCGCGTAATTGATAGGATGTACATTTTCTATAGGGTGTATCAAAATTTGTGGTAAAACAGGTAGAGAAGAGATTTTACATACAAAAATAAGTCGACAAAGAGGAGTAACATTTTTCCATTTAAGAATTATTCCTATATTTATTTGCTAACATCCCTACATTTATTTAGGTAATTAATATGTAAGATCGTAGTATGACGAAAAGTAGAGTTAGTACGTCATTGTCAGACACGTCACTTGATATTCCTACTCAATAGTACTATTTTTTTCAACCTAATTTTCCTCAAAAATGAAATGAAACTAAATGAAAAAATGTTATTTCTTTGTTTCTACTCATCTTTGCATGTAGAACATCGTTGTTTATGTAAAAGGTTAACTTGTGGTTCTTTTCGGACTTTTATTCCTCCCCATGAGCGCTGTAAGTTGTAATTAAAACGAACAATTTAACTTTTAATTTTCGAAAATTTCTTTCGAGTAAAGATATTATTATAGATTATCACTACGTAATTTATATTTCCAGTCAAAATAAATTTCACCAATATTCTGTCATGTATTAATAGAAATTTAATTTGTAATGATTTTTTAATAAATTTTTGATAAAAATTTAAATTGCAATAGATTTTTTAAGAGAAATTTAAATTGTAGCAGATTTTTAATAGAAATTGTAGTTGTAATGGATTTTTTATCGACATTTTAATGATTCAACTTTTCTTTAAATGAAAATATCTCTCCTATATCTTTGTAATGTTAAATAATCATACAACAGAAGACATTCAATTCTGAAGATTAAACTCACAAAAGTAACTAATTTTTAATAGAATAATAAATTCACGATAAAAATGTTCTGCTTATATATCATGACGTTAAAAAAGAGGCAATTTAATTTAGAACTTAATTTTAATATTTAATAAATTCAAGTGAAAATTTCGGCTATGTATAAGATCTCCACCATTTCAATTTTGATATCTTTAAATATCATATAGTATAAAATTTCTTTCAATTGAAAAATACATTGAAAAATCCAGTAGGTGTTATTGCTGCATATTTTTGTTAAATAAAATACCAACCGACATATTTCCTATAATCTTGTGTTATCATACAACAGTAATTATTAATAACATATTAAGAACGTATTAATAATACATTAATAAAATATTAATAATATTAATAACAACATATAATAAAGGTTCAACGTAAGAAAGTAAAAGTAAATGAAGAAATAAATAAAAAAATAAATCTTTAATCAAAAAACGGAATTAATTTATAACTCGACCTAATGTATCACAGAATTCTTGCGGAAGAAGTCAATAAACCTTTACCATTCCTCTAAACACAATTTAATATCTCATAGCCACGCATCTTTATGCCGAAATCACAACAGCTGCAGCTCACATCGAAGATTTGCTATAAAAAGTAAGCTATATTTTATTATAATCGCGAGCGTGATGAATAATGTATCTCGAAGTAATAATATCCAACGCCAGAACGCGGGATAAGTTTATAGGACTGCCTCTCTATTGCACCAGACATATTAAACACGCGATGCAATCTGTTGTGAAACCGCCATACTTGTTACTCGGTGCTGATTCCTGTTTACACCAAGCGAGAGACCACATTTTTTTCAATAGGGATAGGACGCCTAACAAAAACAGTATTAAACAGTGCAACTGCGTTCTTATTGCCGCGAAACCATCAATTGTTAAACATTATATGGCATAAACTTGGAAAATAAAAAACTGAAACCACTTTCATCATAGCACTCTGTTATGCTCCGGATCTTGGCATAACCGCAATGATCTCGCAGGGTTAGAATACAGGTTGACCATTTACATTTTTAAAGTTCTCCTTCAATTTCGTACTTAATTAATGTAATCAATTTAATTATGCATATAGTCAGGTTTTATTTCATATTTTATATTGTAACATTAATATCGATATTAATGACGTTAATATTAATTGTAAGAATTTAATTCATTGTATTATTTTTAACAGTATTCATGTTGGACCGATTTTAATAAGCTACAAAAGAACAGTTTCATTAAACAAAAATCAGACATTCATATTTTTAAAAAAATTCTGCTTTCTTTATATTACGCATTTCTTTTTGTTTATTGTAACCGTTCTTTCGTAACTAATTAAGAACGGTGCAATATTAATATTGATGTTATTAACACACAATTAATTAATTTAACAGAATTAATATTAATGTTATAACATGAAACATGAAATATTATAATAAATAATCATTATAATATTAATATTTCGTACTGTATTATAATATCAACATTAATTTTGTTCATATTATTAATATTATATTTTGTATCATACAATTTCATATTCAATTATGAACAATTTTCACAACATCAATGGGATAGTCGAATTTTAAACAAAATGTAAAAATAAAAGGTTAGCAACCAGACACTTCAACTAGTTTGTTAACCCTGATCTAAAGTTTGTAAAGAATATTAAAAAATGCGTTTTGCATAACCATAAAATGATCTCTTTCTTTTCCACATTTACCGACCTTATCCACAATTTTTTAATTTAAACTTATCGAACAAGTATTCATTATAAGCCTGAAAGTGAACTGCGATTGAATTTGTAGATTCGTGTAGAACAATGACAATTAACCGTCTCCACTTTTCACAGAATCGAATTCAGCGTGGCACTGTTCCACGCGATCGGTTCTCACCGACTCGAATAAAAATTGACAGGTTGAATTGAAATTGGGCGTACAAGAGACGTCGGTCCACAATAAAGACGTTTCTTGTATTGGCAGCGATCGTTCGATCGATGCCCGAAGTGCCATTATGTCATCAAGCGCCAATGCTCACAATGGGCGGCTAAGTATCAGGAGTACCGCGTCCGATATTTTAATAATCACGAACGGAATGATAATAATGGCTGTTGCAATTTACGATCCTTGGAAAAGGCCATTAACAGGCCCGTGGAAGTGCGGCAATTCCCGCGTTACCGCCGAAAAATCGCGAATCATTTCGCTTAACGATCACGTTTCACTCGCTAACTTATTAGTTCTTGGAACGGAGGGTTTGCACTCGCGGCTATGACACGTTTATTGTCATGCAGATGGAGAACAACGCGTTTCCACACGACGGGAATGGGTCCCGCGTGTTTTTATTTCTACGCGCTGAGCGCGAATCGTAAGATGACTCTTCTGTGCTGCTCACAGTTTTCGAGTTAACTTTGGAAAAGAAAATTCAACTTCCGCATACTAATCTATATTTCAAAAAAAAAGTTCAGCTTTTTGATTATATGAAAAGTAGCAGAAATACATGATTTATAACGGAATAATACAGCTGAACGATCGAAATGTAATACTTACGGTAAGGATGTGATTAAAATTTTATTATTAACTTCATCGTTATTAACAACTTTAAAGGTTACTTTTAGAAAGAAAATTCTATTTACACACGGTCATTTTTTTTATAGAAACATTCAGCTTTTCAAATATACGATAAGTGGAGTAAGTGTATAATTTTTAATAAAATAATATAGTACAATGGTAAAAATTTAGTATTTACTATTCTAAGATTGTGTGCACGCCAAAAATTAGTCTGTTCAATAAGATTATTATTATATTCATTAAAATATTTTTCAATGGCACTTTACTCTTACTGATTAATTATAATTAACTCTTATTGTCAGTGTTAGAGTTCCCTTTGGAAAAGAAAACTCAGATTTCAGATTTGAGGATTTTTTGTGTCTTTAATCACATTGCAGTGAAATATTTTGGTAAACTCTCCTAAGAATAATGACACGTACTTGTGCAAGATAGTTGAAGGAGTGAAAAAATTCATTCAACTTAAAACAAAATATTTTACACTTTATCCATAGAAACAGTCTATTTCGATAATATTAATTATTCGATTTTAATAATATTACGCCATTAAAGTACAAAAGCTAGACAAATTTTTATTCTGCAAAACGATGTTGCAAATTCTTCTGAAATAAACATTACATTCTGATAATATTATAAACAGTTGAACAAAATTATTTATTTAAGCAAGAATCTGTTAGCTACGACTTTTATAAAATTATCCAATTCTAGATTCTTTCGCGATTTAATGACAAAAGCTGTGCAAATCTGTCTGCGACAAAACTATCTCGCAAATTCTCCTTAATAGAACAATACATTCTGATCATGTTACAATAGTTAAACATATTCGAATAAAATTGCTTTAATCAAGTGAAAATCTATCAGTCATCAATTCTGCCAAGTGTTAAATTTAAACATTCTTTACGATTTAATTACAGAACCTACTCATTGTCAAGTATAGGGCAATTCCTAATTATAATGGCGTACATACTTTTATAGCGTTATAAAAAATAAAACTGAATATATGAGTCTAATGTCGAATACATTTTTCTGAGATCGTGACAATGTGAAATATAAATGACAAGCCTTTCCTGCCGTTCGATATCTCTCAAGAACATTCTTTATCACGTTGTAACAATGTTTCGCAGTCACCTACTTTGATACGAGCAGAACAGTAGAAACTGTTTTATTCACCGAGCATGATAAATTTTGTGTAGGTGTCGTTGCACATTTCATATTTCACAGATGAGCGCGTTTACAGTTATAATACCAAACAAACATGATTATTTATTGAACGATTAGACAGTTAGTTAGAAAATAAATTGAACAAAACTGGTCTTATTCTGCTTTAACAAAAATGACTTATTATTAGAAACACTTGACAAATAACAATATAGAAAATAAAAGGAAATAATAATAATAATAATAATATATCTTAACTGTAGATTAGTTTCGCTTTGTATATATATAATAATAATAATATTATAAATATTGTTGTAATAGTGATATCTATAAAAACAACGTCAAAAACTTTAATGAAACTGTACCAATTGAAATAAAACTATTATTATTTTTATTACTACTATAGCATGGAGTAATCAAAATAATGAATATATTGCTTAAATGTTTACTGCAATTTTTCTATGTAGTACAAATAAATTTAAGTCTTAGTGATTTATTAATTAAGTCTTATCTATTAATTTCTGACAGAAACCAACAGATCAAAGAAAATTTAAAAGTACGTCGCGATATAATCGACTTATTAAAGTTATTAAAAAGAAGAGACACTTTCGTCTAAACGGTGTAGTTTACAATTAATTTGGACAATTTTTTATTTGCGTACAGATCCACATCTTAATTATTACAAACCGTACATCTATTATATTTACAGTTATCGGTTTACAAAGATCACTATTCATTTCTATCAACATTGAGGAATTACTCGAATCGATAATATGAATAAATTGAACGTCGGCCACTTATGCCCTCCATAATACAATGTTAGGTCAGCAGGTTAGGTCTGGGTTAACGAAACATTATTTGTATATCAATTGCATTGAAGAATTATTCGAATCAATAATATGAATAAATTGGACGTCGGTCCACCAGTGACCTCCGCAATGCAAGCTGCCAATTATGCGCCGGTTATTGGTGATCTTTTCTATGCCACAAATGACAATTCAACTGTCGGCCATTGGCAACGTCTGCGACAATCTACGTATTGACCGATCAACGGACACTAATATCTAGACTGCATATTTTAGTCATTTATAGCAAAAATTGTGAAGTAATGGCGAACCGTCGGCCGTCTTTTCATTCACACAATTCTTCTGTTCACACTGCGACAAACGCCGCTCAAAGGCAACTAAACAAGGTCACGCATTGTATTTTTATGCAATTCAACGGTATAGTTTAATTTCAAATTCAATATTTCAGCACTTGACAATGAATAGTTACAATAACGTTAACCCCTTGCACTATAATAACGTGTCAGAATCATGATACAGATTTCATGCAGGATCTAATAAATATTAATGTTATTAATTTCCACTATATCGAAGTAAAAATAAATTCTTCTGTTATCAAAGTCTAGAAACGAAAGTGCATAAATATAATAGAAGAAACAAAAATTGTCTGGCACTATTAAGGAAAATATTAACCCCTTGCCGTACTTTAACGAGTCAGACTCGCGATGGAGATTTTTAGTAATAAATTGTTAGGTATGAATGTTCATCCGCTCCTTTAAGTAAGAATTAAATATTACTCGCTTGTTAGCAATATTTAAATATTAGAGCAGACGTAAGAAAATAATGAATATAAAATTCCTTTATCTTCGAAGAAATTAGTGTGATCAAAAAGATTCTAATCATAGTAATTGTAACGAAAATGGTACGGCAAGGGGTTAAGGATAAGTAAATGCTAATCAACGCAGCTTGAAAGGAATCGTAGTGCAAGGGGTTAATTACGAGATTATCGACCTTGTGTAAGAATGTTCAGTAAGTTAGCAATTACAAAATCACAGTTTATAATTACAGTGTATAATATAGTAGCAATAACAGTGTATAATAAAGTAGGAATTACAGTGTATAATAAAGTAGCAATTGCAGTGTATAATAAAGTAGCAATTACAGTGTATAATAAAGTAGCAATTGCAGTGTATAATAAAGTAGCAATTGCAGTGTATAATAAAGTATCAATTACATCACAGTATATAAAATCAGCCGCGTTTTAACCTGTTTGAATATGCGATCATAATCGAAGCCTCATTTACACAGAAAACGCTGCATCGGTTTTAAAATTTTCTCACATCATTTGAAACAAGTCCGACAAACTAGAATGTCCACGTTGCGTTAAAACTCTTTGGCACTTGCACTCTAGCAAGTTGGTCTAAATCACAGTAACTATTATTAAACTTTGATCGTCGACAGCAGTGTTTAATCAGATCGTGAATAATCAGAAACTGTGGCCTAGTCTGCGAAACATTCGAAATATGATGAAACAAACTCGAACGTGTCACCTGCGAAATTCTCTAGATAACTTATCACATTTCAACGGATTGTTGGGTCATTTAATCTAGAGCGTCAGGTTCCTAATCGTCCGCAACTCTATCTCCAAATACTGACGTCATTTTGGAGCGCATTTTCAAAGAATTTTACGGTATCTACAACTTTTACAGAATAAACGTCACACGTACCCTTGCCCTACCATTTCTTTCATCACAACAATAATTCGAATTTTTGTCGATTCTAATAACGCTACAGAAGACAAAGAAAATTCATACGTACACACCGTGTACATTTATTTCAACGCTCAACCCTTTTAGTGTGGAACAACGATATGTTGTTGTTGACCACGATCGTTTTATTCCTCAAGTTATATTCCTTTTTCAATTTTCTAATTATCAGGTGTCGCGAAACATTATCGAAATCAAAAGGTTGGCGCTAAGAGGGTTAACTATTGATGACATCAAGTATAATATTCATACTCGACGAATTATTATTATTCTAGACTGCGAATTTTACTTATTTATAATAAAAATGGCTAGATGTAACTTCAAACAATATTGATAATAAATAACTTTAAGGATATCTATGTATTTGGCTGTGATTATGTGTCCAGATTGCATTAATTTCAACTAACAGAAATTTCTCGAGAAAGAAGGAACACTTTGTTTCACTTATTCATATCGTACTTGACGAATATAAATTTCACTTTGCATAAAGATCCGTAGTCCAGTTATTGCCAGAAATCTCGCCAGACTCGCGTCAAACTCGTCAAAGTACGACAACAAGTACAAACAGCTCTCATCATAATAGCTGTCCGTCCCACAGCGGGCGGAGAACACGTGTACCATAGGACTATGACGCACCTCAAGTTTGTTGGATCTCGAAACGGTGAGAAACGAAATCGAACATGGCCAGGAGAAAATAAAACAAATTCAAGCATCGCGGAAATAGAATAGAGAAGTTGCGAAACTCACCATCGGATGGGAATCCATACCGGGTGTTATCGAATGGTCCGGCGCTTTGTCACCGAAACGTCGCCGGCGCGTGCTCGTTGCGGGCCAGATCGCGTAGAGACCACGCGGCGTGCGCGTGCACTTGCTTTTAGGAGCCGTAAATATCTGCAGACATCTACACGTCGCGCACCTTCTGTTTTGCAAGAACACCACTGCAGGAAGCGTAGGAACGGTCGAAACCGCGTCTCGAATTCTCACTGGCGAGTGTCGCGGGTACACGAGAGCCGGCGCGCGGCACAGGCGTCGCGATCTAAACGAGAACCTGTCACGGATTATACGAGGCAATCGTCGTCGGCGCGCGCGCGCACGTCGCCGGTCGCATTCAAGCGTCACAGGCGGTCGACAAGTTCATCGAGAGAGTAGACACACTGTAGAGGCTGCACAACTAGCGCGGATCGTCCGCAGGGCTGTCAACGCGGAAACGACACGGCCCGTTCTCGTACGACGGCCGGCGTCGCGGCGTCGCGAGTGGCAACAGCAGCAGCGCGCCTATTTTCGAAGCCGCGCCGTCGCGCTAAGCGATAAGGGAGAGGACGAATCTCGAGCGACTAGGGACACACACTAGGGAGACGAGCGAGACAGCCAGCCCGGGCGAGCGCGCGTTCGAACCGATGCGATGCATCGCGGCGGCGCGATTCGAGCGAACTATTCGCCCGTGTTCGACCGGCTTCGGCTAACCTCGGCCCCCGTCGACCGGCCCGGTCTAGTGCGCGGGCGGCTACAACCGACGAACCGACCGACAACCGCGACAATGCTCGGCCGAGATCGGCCGATGGCCGCCCATTCGGATGCCCGTTGGGACGCCCATTCGGAATCTCTGTCAATGGACCGCTTCAATTCCGGACACCGTAACTGTTGTAATTCGACTTGTGGACTTTCTGCACTCCTGACAATAATTAATTGGTCGGTTTTAGTCTGAGCTGTACAACAGACCATATACGGTTACTGTTACTTTCATTGTCATCCAGTTATTTACGTACACTATACATTTGTTTGTTACTAATTACCTCTACATTGCGGTTTTTTTTATGCAAAATTAAAATAGTCTGCATCAATTGCAAGAAAACGTATTTATTTATAATTATATGTATATTCATTTTTCCTTTGATAATACGCTTTTCATTTTTACACTGTTTTTAATTGTAACTGCACAACGGAGTGGGACGTTTACCGGGTGAACATTGTAATTTTGAGCTGCGATGGCGTCGTGACGCAGAGTCTCTGTCGGATCGTAGTTCAGAATTTGTCCGATAGACGTCCATGCCGCGCTGTACGGGACTTCCCCGTAGTGACTTTTGCTGTTAACCCTGCTGATAATCCTTGAGAAACTTTTTCCTTCGCGAAGACATTTCAATTTGAGTAGCTATTTATGCACGCGGAATAAGTGCAATTCGAAATTGACTTATAGAATTGAATAATGGGGAGCAAAACTGTTGAAATTATCGGATAAACGATGACTAGATATAGTTCTACCTCAAATCGGTCTTGGTGCGCATGGAGATCAGTTTTTAAACATTGGATTCCTCATTTTAGTCATAACTTCTCCAATATTCTCTGTTAAACGTAAACCAAACCATATAACCAGATAACAATTTATTTGGATAACAATTTTTCGAACAAGATTTTATGCAAATAAGAATTCATTCGGAACGTAATCGTTTTAATTAACTACAATACAGTGTTTATTTTATAGTTTATTGATTATTTTCTTCCGTGTTGATTAATACAATTAACTTGTTTTCAAATGTTGCATCGCAAAGTTTGTTATTTGTGGATGTTAATTGTTTCTTAATGTTGGAATGAATCAGTGACGCACAACTAAATAATACTACCACGTGCAGACAAAGTCATCTTCCATTCGCGGATTCATATTCGCAATTCTCGCTCGTGTTTGGTTCATGTAGTCTTTCATGTTGTGAATATAAAAAAAAACAAAAAGTTTACACCTATGTAATATAATCAGCAGAGAAGTAGATATTAAAGAGATTCTGAATGTGCATAATTGCTTAGCAAAATGTATTCGTTTAAATATATTTTTACAAATCACGTAAAAATACAAACAGTAACAAGTTATTTGCATTATTATCCGAATGACTCCATTCGAATAATTTTTCTGAAGAGAGAATAAAAAATATTCGAATAAATTGACAGAATAATTTGTTTAAATAAAATATTTATTATAAAGAATTCGTTCGAATAATTATTTATGATATATAATTATTCGAAGCGAATAATAATAATAACCAACTCTGTCTACAATTCAGTTGTTATCATTTTGTCGTGATTACTGGCTACCAAAATATACCATAAAGTTTCTGAAAATAAGTTCTTCAGTGGACAAATGTCAACATTTCGAAATCCTCGAGAAAATTAAATGATTTACTGCTTTGCCGCAAGACAAAAAACTACTTAATGATTTCTATAGTTGAAAATTTGATTTGTTTCGTTCAGTGAATGAAATGAACCTCACAAATTGTAATTGGGTTTTTACAGCGATGAATTTAAGCTATTGTTTACACGACGCCCTATAAATTGTTATCTATATTCTTGTAAAGCATCAAGAGACAAATCCAACGAGGATAATGAACATATACTCTGCATCAGTTAACCTCGAGATACTTACATCTGAATTATTAAGTAGTGAATTTTCAGACACAAATATCTAGAATTTGAATAATCAAAAGTATGCAATCATTATACTCATTGTATTCGCATTTTCACGCTCTACAAGAATTTCAAAATTAAACTACGAAATTGTTCTATTTCCCAATACTGTAATTCGAAAATCTTTAGAAAAACTGATTCATTGTACATTTTATATTAACCGGTATAATTTTTCGTCGATTGTACATCATTCCGATTATTCAAAATTTCAAAGCTATCGAAACTTTTTCCTTCATGCCATCATGAGAATCAGAAACAGATTCGAACACTTTATTGCACTCTAATTTGAAATAATTTATACATTGGAATAAAATCTTTGTATCTAATACATCGAAAGCCGTATGTATTTTAAGTAGAATAGAGAGTCTCTTATCCAAATGTTTATTTTCGTAATATCCTGATACCGAAACACTTTGTTATCTAAAAATTATATTCAAGTTCTATACCAGACGATAATGTATCTAAATAATACGATGATTAGATAATGGAACGTTTCGGTACCGGAACATTGTAAAAATAAATGTTCGGATAAGCAAAATCCCCACTCCGTACATTAAGTTAAATCTTAACTAACTAGGACGATACTGCAATTAAATTGAAAATTTCGACGATAGCTGCGACTCATAATCAAATATTTTAGATAAAATCGTGATTCATTAATTGCATTAAATATTGTCTAAATCTGCTCGATACCTCGTCTGTTATATTATAATTACAGTACCAGCTGTGAAATTCATAGAGTTGCGATTAAAATTCTAATTAAGGTTTCATTAATTGTTTTCTTTGTTTTCGTTCGAATAAATCATCAACACTAAGTGTAAATTATGCATCTACTTTTTGCCATTGTTTATTGCGCAATCTTGGAGAATATTTATAGCCGTGGATATCAGTATTCCGGAGGTACTTACGAAGATGTTGTCTAACTGTAGGTCTCACGTTTTTATAAATAATAAACACCCAAGATAAATATTCAGTCTCAGTAATAACTGTTGTTGTTTCGTGCCAATCTTGTGAAACACATGTTCTGTGTAATTAGACGTTCTATTTCTGGCATAATTCTATTATAATTTCTCAAACGAATTCAAAAGATGCATTTCGCATTTACATTACAAAAGAGGGATTTCAAACTGTGTGAAGGTAATAATATTTTAACAGCTTGCCAAATATTTTCATTTGCTTAATTATTTCAAATTGTACCTGCTTTACATTGGTCATTTTGTTGAGTTAACATATTTTGTGAGTTGATCATTTTTTAACATATTTAACTGATTTTTCATGTTCGTGTATTTTATATCATTTGAAAACTTCGTATTACAAAAATAATGTTTCATACAAAAGTTGTGCATTTTTTACGTAGAACACTATTCCGAAATGATAAATATAGCTTTACGATAAAAAAATAAGATGACCCTGAAATAATCTCGTAGTAAAAAACTACTCGCACGATTTTACTGCCCGTTATACTAACGAACACGTGTCAATTCCTATTTTCATTAAATCACGTGTCTACGAGATCTTTTAGAATCTCAGCTTAAAAGGGACAACCAGTGTAGTAACAGTCACGTGCATCATAGAATAAACGAAGATTAATAGAAATCTAACTTATATTATTCCCGCGGCCGAGGCGCATAACCGTAAATTAGCATAAATATTGCATTATGTATGTGTGCATTGAGTAAAACCACGGACACACAAACCTTATCGTTCATCAACTGATTTAGCCGACGTTGAAAGAACTGTGCAGCATACTCGCTTCCGCATATGCGGCCCGCGTTATCGCATATCGGAACCGCGGTATATAAACTGCATCGCGTTCTCGAAACTCGAAACTTTCTGTTTGCATAGCTGCCGGCGATTTTTCTAGCGGCGACGCTAGCATTGATACCGACGCGGATAAATGATATCCACATTTCTTGACCCCGGCGAGCGGCGCGGCTGCTCGTTTCCTGTTTGCACGCGAGCAACAGTTAAGCGCGTCAAGCACCGCGAAATTTTATAAATATAATTCGCTCCTTCGTCCAACTGGCACTAGCCGGTGCAACTCGAATGGAACCTGAATTAATAAGCGTACAGCCGCAATTTATCGCTGGATTTCTGGCTCTATATCTGGACAGGTTAACATGTTTACGTTATCAACGCGGGCGCAGAAATATTCTTACATATTTCGATGCGCCGGGAACACGGCGTTAACGATTATTGTAAATCACCGGGACATTTCAACGCCCTGTCCGAGTATCGCGGCGTGCTGCGCCGTATACGCTCGCGATGTAGCATTACGGCGACCGTGCGGTAGCCTGTTCTTAAACTTATTATCATTTGCAGACGGCTCGTTATTTGCGTCTATTTTTCACCACATTCCTCCATTTTTCATTATTCTTTCCTATCCATCTTAATCTTCTCTCCACTCATGACCATTTTTCTTTATTCTTTTTATCTCCGTCTATTCTTCTATAATTTACTCTACTTTATTCGTTGTCTCTTATTTTCTGTATTTCCGTATTTTTGTCAAATTTTCTTCAATCTCCGTCATTTTACGGCGTTTTCTACTATTCTACACTATTTTCGGCTATTTTCGGCTATTTTCTCTATTCTTTACTATTTTACTGTATTGTCCTCGATTTTTCACCGTTGTTCCTTATTTTTCCGACTCATTTCATTATTCTTCAATATTTTTCTGTTTTTCTTCATCTGCTTGCATTCTTATCTTCTTTTTACTACTTTCCACTATCTTTCACTATTATTCTCTATACTATTTTATTCTTTATTTTTCGCTATTTTTCTTCATTTTCCAGAATTTTCCTCCATTTTTGTAATTTTTGATTATCCATCCTCATTTTTCACTATTTCTCATTATTCTCCTCTATTTTTCTATATATTTCCGTAATTTTCTCTACTATTACCTAGACTTCTAAACCTATTTCTAGTTTTTCTTATTCGTCTCTATTGTCCTCTATTTCCTTATATTTTTTAATTTTCTGTATTTCTTCTCTGTAATTCTTTGTTTTTCTCCATTTTTCTCTATTTTTCCCGTTCTTCGCCAGCTTTTTTTTCTATTCTACTCCATTGTTACCAATTTTACTCTATCTCTCGCTATTCTTCTCTACTTTCCTCCATTTTTCAGTATTTTTCTCTTGTTTTACTCTATCTTTTCTTCTTCTACTCTATTCTTTCCTATAGTTTTTCAATCTTTCCCTGTTTTTCCATGCTTTATTATATTTCACTATGTTTCTCTATATTCTTCTACGTATAACTATTTATAGTTAAATCACTATTGATCAATTTAGTATAACACGGTAAATATGTGTTATACTACGAGTATGTGTAATATTATTATAACCATATAATAAAACATAATGTATAATGGCATTTGCATTAATATTTTCTACGTGATATTAAATTCAATCTACTCAATCCTAACTCAATTATAGTCGAAAACCTTTTAGTGTCCATTTAATCACCACGTAAATAGGCTCCCTCCTCCTTAGAAGTATTAGAACACCTGTTGATTTAGTATAAATTGTATTCATTCATATAGTTTCAGATAATGTTTTATATTTGGTATTAAGTCTTATATATACATATATTATACTTGTAGTCTACATATACAGATACTGAAATTGTTATTGTTACAGGCCACCATTTTATGTATAGCTAAAAGGGGATTATATTTTATAAGCAATTAAATATTTCAAGTAACCGGGAATAGTTTAATCACATTTAATTACTGTCGTATGATTTAGTTTTAGCCAACAACATATTTCTGATAATTTAGAAATACGTTACGCAATTATATATGCAAAATTTATTTCGTACGATACGTATACGAAATATCCATAGAAGCTAATATTTCGAAGATTATTGAAGTTTCAGATTGCTGAAGTTAGTCCAAAAAGTAATTAGCGCGATAAATATGTCGGCGAAAAGAACATTTAATTCTTTTTTATCACATTGACTTTATTTCTATTATAATATAAAAGATCCAAAGATATGTATGTAATAATTTTGTTTTAATTACATTAATTTAACATTAATTTAAATAGGTTTCTCAAACCTATTTAATTTTCTGTGAGTGTTGTGATACCTTTCAGAGGGGAATGTACATAATAATAATAATATAAATATTAACTATATTGCACTAATCTTCGTTTTATTTCACTTAATAGAAGTATGTATCTCTGAACTCGTTGCAAAACATTCTATCTCCAATGGAGACACGATTAAAACTAAAGAAAAAACAATGTCGACGGTTTTATTTTTATAAGCAAACTATCTATAATTTCCTTAAGGAATGTGTTCAAAGTATTTATCTTAAGAAAATAAATAAATAAATTCACTATACTTCCTGCTGTCTAACACCCAATTCGTATGTAAGAATATTGTATTTTCTATGTGAATAATCTAATTTAAACGATAATAATAAATAAAGAAATTCGACAAAATGACTATACTTCCTGCTGTCTGACGTAATTACATTGCAGTCTGCAACCATACGTAGTTCGCTGAGCCACACGCAATCATGTGTTACAACTCAGGCTACGTGAATGCATGTATAGTATACGTATTGTACATGTGTACATATAGATATAATACAAGCCCGTTGAAACTAGCCAATCATGGAAATAATACTTCACGCGATTGTCTGCGCAGCCGTTGCTCTGTATCACGCTTATTCCTGTCGCCAACCGACATCTGGCACTTTACTCTAGTTTTGCATATCCGTTACGATTTTGCATGCAGAATGACGAGATCTCCTAAGTGATTTACATTCTCTGGCATCCGATCAACTCCTCTTAATATGATATTGTACTTCAGGTGCCTCTTATATCAAGTTTCACTCGTCCGCCGTAATATTAAACGGTTCGAACAGATTCTCAACGCTTGCCCTTAATCCAATCCTGTTCAATTAAATCATTTGCTTATCGATCAAACGAGGACCATATGTACATATTCGCTTTAATCGTTTCAACGATTGATATTTTGTTGTTCGCAGAAAATATCGCGAAGATTTCGATGAAACTGCATCACTTGGCTTTGAAACATTGTTGAACGAATGTCGCTGTGAGTGCGACGGTAATGTTGTTTACTAATATTCTATGTCGTAAATTTGAGAAATGGAAATTACTCGTTGCCGGATGTAGTAGGAGGACTGCATTTGGCAAATTGCTATTTGATGTTTTTCAAATTGTTACAAAAGAAGATGTACATACTCTGTATGGTAAAGCTTATATACAGGGTGTCCCAAAAATGTCTCGCAATCGGGAAATGGGGGGTAACTGTGATCATTTTAAGTAACTTTTTCCTTAGTGAAAATGCAATCCGCGGCTTCGTTTATAAGTTATTGGTGAATAAGTTTGGCTGCGCGCGCACGCTTTAACCTGCTGTTACGCACGCGAGGAACGATGGTCAACAATCAATCATGGTGGCCAACAACATATTTCTAACAACTTCGAAATACGTAACACAATTTGATTAATTCTTAGGTTATATTACAGAGTATATTATATTAAAATTATTTCCACATAATATAATCTTGCAGCCAAAAAGAATTATATTTTATTTTATTTTTGACTGATTTAATTTAATTTTTGAGTAAATTTTAATATTACTGAATTTTAATGTTAATAATTCCGATTAATTTTAATTTTAATAATTTTACTTCAGTTTAACACTTCTAATTTAATTTCATTTATTTTTAGTTTTGAATTTAATTTAATTCAATTTCAATTTCGATAATCATTCTAACTTAGATTTGAACTTTCAATTGCTGCGATTTTATATAGCAAATATTGAATTTTGGTGCATCTTGAAAGTTGTCGTGAGATAAATAATTGTTATCTGGACGTTGAAAATGCAAACAGCACGGAAATGAGATCTGGAAGCGTGTCTACCTGTAAAAACGTTAATATTACTGCCACAATATGTACTCCTTTGATATCTTTTATTACTGTAGCACTGCTTTGATATGCAGAGAAAAAGCATATGGAAGTCGCTCTTCAGAAACAACGATTGACGGTAAAATACGATGTTCCAGAAATCCCATTACAGTTTCATGCAATATTGTACATATCGCAGCAATTACTTCCAGGAAATAAAATGTTCGATGCAGCCCGACTTTCTCGAATTTGTCTAATAAGAGAGCATTTGCATAAACATCCGGCGCCTAACGAGAAACCACTTGGAACCCTGTCCTCATATCCTACACCATCGCGAATGCAATTTAATTTCCTCGGAACGCACGGAACGGCAGCAATTATTGCTTTCCAAGATAGCCGGGCAACGGTCTAACACAAGTGTCGGCTAGCGAACGTGCAAACTGCGACGATCGTTTCAGATGGTAATAGTTTCTTCCTTGGCTCGCGACGTATTTTAATCCCTCCGATCGTTGCACTGCGCGCGCTTGTTCGAATTCGCATCGAGAAAGAAAAACGGCTTCGTTAAAACGAGATTATTTGGCAAGACGAGATTATTTAATATAATAATTCATTCGCAATTTATACATTTATTGCGGTAATGTTTTTGGAATTTTATAAACATTCCATGAGTTACTTTAATATGACAGATGCTACTCTTGTATAAATGTTTATTAAATTCTATATAATAGAGCTGCTACGATAAAAATATATTTGAATGAAATAACAACTATTGGGTGGTTGGAGAAATTGTTCCGTTCTCTCACGTGGAAATACAACACGATTTTTTAATGTTTCAAGGTGAAAAGAAACTTTTTGACATAACCTTGACATTTTTTTTGATAGCTTTGAAACGTTATGCTGGTAGAAATTCTGTTTTTTAATGGCGAAATACTGAATTAAAATGCCTTGCGAAACGAAATTTTTTTTAACAAATAGTGTTCCGAACAACTTGGTATTTTAAAAACTCGATAATAATATATTTTGAGAATCTTGTAGAACGTGACAAGACGATTCCAACGAGTATAATAACCGTATTATTGTGATCATTTAATCCTGAGTTACTAGCGCCTGAAAGGCGAGTTACTTAATAGCTGATCAATTATTTTCACGTCATTTTAAATAGAATTGTTCGTATTTTGATAGAGGGTGAAAAGGCGAGCCCAAAAAGTATAATGATTGTATACTCTCAATTATTTAACTTCAAGATACCTGTGTCTGAAAATTGACTACTTAATATCTCAGACGCATATATCTCGACGTCAAATAATCAAAACCATATGTCCACTATACTCATTTGATTCGCCTTCCGACGCTCCATAAAAATATTGACAACAATATACAGGGTATCGCATAAAAATATATTGGAAATACCAGAAATTAACCTACGAAATGCAAATATCAAATAGATCGTGAAAAATGTGGTCTCGATAAAGGTACCTACGTCACCGCAGGTGTACTAACTACTTATATAAAACAATACCCAGCTCCATTAAAAAAACTAAAATTACCTAAAAAGCTCGAAAGCACGTCCACCCAGCAAAAATTTGAAAACATTATAAAACGCTCCCCTCAAAACAGATTAAGATTTATTTGAGACATTTTTTACAACAAACTATAATTTTTATGATAGTTGAGCGCGCTACTTCAAATTAGTCACTCTGTATAATATAAATTATTTAATTATGCAACATTCAATTGTTTGTTCTATTCACGCCTGAAGTTGGTAACAACATAAAGATCTGCAGTCCAGCGATTATGGTTCCTCCGGGACGCAAGGTCCACTTCCGGGCGCGTTGCTCCGCTGTCAGAGACGCGGCCGTGTGCAATTATGTAAACCAGATGATACGTGGAACGGTCGCCGTCCACGATCGCAGTTACTTATGCTGAAATGACTGCGGCAAGATGGAGTAAGTGCGGATTGTAATTCCGTCTGAAGTAAACGCGCCCACGCCGTCGCGCCAAAGAAGGCCTGAACCGAACCCGCGGATTTGTCGCATTCGTTCATAGAACGGCCCGAGACCGGCCCGACATACGAGCTGGCAACAGTTTACGCTCCCCGCGGGAACTTGTTCGTTAATGCTCTGGAAACGGTGTGATATTTTCGCTTAATAACGACGCGGCAACGCGCCGCCATTTTCCTTGCTGCCGATACTTAAGCCGCGCAGCGTTGCACGCTGCACTGGAATCACATTTTTTCTGGCCAAAATGATTTTAACGTTATCTCGACGGTTCGAGGTTTCATTTGTTTCGACATTAACTAATGAAGTTAGAAATTTATATTAACATAATCCTGACATTAACTAAAATATTATGGAGTTAGAAATTTACACTAACTTTTCAAAAATCGGGAGGACCTCCATTTCTGATAAAAAAGTTTTTTCGATCTTTCTTTTATTAAAATTTGTGTATACCATCGTTATAAATATTGCTGCGTTTGCAAAATAATTAAACAATTCTTAGAAAATCAGCACTAAAAACAATATCTCTACGTTCTTAGTGTTGTGTCATTCTGCAACATAATATTTCTCTTAATTTCTCCGCCATCTTTCATTAGTTTTTCTTTTATATTCTTGCTTTAATAATGTTTCTTTTAAGTCTTCCTCTTTACGTCTGATAATTTTTCATTTATTCTATTTCGTGTTCTGCACATATTTTTTGTATCTATTATGTATTCGTTTTACAGGGTGTCCCAAAAATGTCTGACAATCCGGAGATGAGAGGTTCCTGGGGTTATTTAAATTAATTTCTTCTTTTGCGAGTTATTAACGTGTTAACGAGTTACTAACCAAAAACAGTGACCAATCAGAGGCGAGCTCTGCTGACACGAGGCGACCGAACCAACGACCGGAATTAAACTTCGTCCGCTCGTTGACTCGGCGGCTTGCTTATACTACACTACTTCTTTCATCTTTTTCTTACTTTCTATATTGTTTCAGTACACAGATTGTCCCATTTGTATTGTACACATCTAGATGCATAAAAATTGATCAATCGGAAAGTATGTATCGCAGCCAGCGTCTCAGAACTTTCTCAACTCATTTCTCACATTTGAGATCTCCAGCGTGCGAATCATTACAGACTCAAAGTAACTTTTACATGATCAATGATACTCGAACAGAAACTTAACAAAACAACGTATCCGTATATTTCCATGTTAAAAATAATAGAAAATGGAAATATACAAATACAGCTGGTTCTTTTGTTTTTGTTTAAATATCAGTAAAGACGTAGAAGTTAATTCGGGTTTATTCTGCAGAAGGCCTCTTTTGCTCGAAACCCGTAGTATATTTAAAAAAGCACTCAACAAAATATCGTATTTGTATATTCGTATATTAGTGACCATAGTTAAGGTATCATTAGCAATGTAAACATTATTTTGTGTCTCTAATTGCGCACAGTAGACAGAGTGTTTTCACCGAAAAACAGATAATGACCAGTCGCTTAAAAGTTACAGTCGCTAAATTCACGACATTACTTCCGGCGATTTGCCGAGGAAACCGACTAACAAATAATAATAATCGATTAATCAGCGATCTAAAAAATATTTTGACGCTTGTCGCTCGGCGTTCCGGGCTCGCCGCTGTCCGATGCATCGTGAAAACTTCCAACGGCTTTATTTGTTCAAGTCGAGTCTCGCGCCTCGGTTTCCACAGGGTTTGCCAACGGCTCGCCTCTCGTTGCATAACGCGGCCGGGAACGCTCCAACCGCGATTATAAATCCATTTCATAACGTAAACTATTAATGCCAGATACAGACGTAGGCAAGAGAGCCGGCCGAGTATGCGCCGAAAGTGCAATACGTTCGCGTTAAAGCATCCGCCTGCCGAATACGGTATAATCGTATCTTGGAATCATAGGAGCGATACTGTTGCCGCGCAGCTCAAGCTTTGTCGCTGACGTCTGAATCGTAATTGCATGCGAAATATTATAGTCCGCGGCGGGATCGCCTAATACGGCACGGCCGCACAACGAAAGATAAACTACCCTACATTAGGATGTCCAACATCCTCTCTAACATCTCGGCAAAAGGGGAACGAGAGCCAGTTGTGTAACGGTTTAATAGCAAGAACTATATTACCTGCGCGCCGCTGGAACACTTCGCCACGAAAACTAGCCAAAAGTCGATTAAACGATAGGACAGCGGGTACTTTAAGTCCGTCATTGTTCCTATTTATGAAACGGCTGACAGCCGTATTTTGTATTTATTGTTACTATTTTGAAACAAATGTTTGAGTTCGATGTTCTAAATTATGGACAGTGAATATGGGACACGGGAACATGATTCGAAAACAGTGTTCGTTTACTTCAATATTTTGCTCGCATTATTTTTTGTTCATATTAAATATATATTTGAAAGCTCATTACGTTATCTAGAAACATAAATTTATCGAATATTAATATGTAACTGTTCAATAAAAATACTTTGAACACAATTTTTATCAAAAGATATTTTCAAATTTTAACTTGAAATTATTCTCCAAGTTTAATTATTTCTACACAACCGATTTGTTGACTTTACGTACAGTAGCTGTTAAATTAATTCTGTGATATTAGTTTGCTCCAGTTCATCTTGGATCTGAAAATAATATGTTATACCTATTTCTACCATGTGCTGTCGTTTATTACCTTAAGGATTTCATAATAACGTTTAATTTTAAACAATTTTATTTATAAATATCAACACCGCTATGCAACATAGTATCGATCCTATTTTTTTCTTTATATCTTTGATATTCGCTTGTTACCCGGAATGTTGCATTTCAGTGCATATCATTGAAATGACTAGTTATAAAAAAATTTAATAATGCCTTCTGTTCACCAATTTTGATAATGAATTCGATACCGTTGAATTTTGTTTTTATGTATCTATAAAAATTGCTGCAGATCAACCAGCCACTTGTAAAAACTGTGACATTAAATAAGAGTAGAATTTTACTACAGTGCTGTTCATTGTTAAGTTATTGATTATTGGTATATATATGTATATACGATTAAATCGATTGATCGATTAAAAGTACGATTAAAAATAATAGATATATAAAATAGATATTAAAAACAATAGATATATTAAAAATATATATATGTAAGACTATTTGATTATTGTTAAGACAATAATATTACTGTGGTTGGTTATCTGTCTAAAAAAACAATAAAAATGAAGAATATAACATTTCTGTTGTTTTTGTTCCTGTTAAGATAAAATATTTTTAATTACATTTATGTATATTTATATTTCGTAAATTGACGAATGAAGCTAGAATTTGTAATCTTATTAAATAATTTCTAATAAATATGCATAAATGTATCAATTGCTCAAATAATTTGTTTTTGGCTGACAATTTCAAATCCCGACAGTTTTGGCAATTGTTCGGATTTAAACTTAAAGATGTCAAAAGACGCCTTTTCGTCGAAATAGGTATACGCAAGATCGCGGTAGAAATAATGTTAAAAGGGTATCCCAGTCGGAAATGCGCGTTTCCTTAACTTCGTTAGAAAATTTTTTGCAATGAAACTATTCTACCTTTTTCAGTCAAATTAACAAAGTTTATTCGTACGGATTTGAATAGTATTTCAAAACTTTTTTAAATAAAAAAAGAGTTAAAATCAGTCGCACTGCACACTTTTAAGCACAGTCGCTATTAATAAAGGTCGTCTGACGGTGTCCATAATTCCGGCAATTCCACTAGCCTGAAATAAGAAAAAATCACGGAAGGTCCTTAATTATTTAGAATATATTTGCCTACAGCGGGTACTAAAACAAAAGAAAACAGTTGGTAATTAAAAAAGTGGCGATACTGTGGAATTCGATTATCAATTTTTGCAATGTTTGCATGTTCTGAACAACATAGTTTCGGAAAAAGCGCCTTTGGAGTTTAGTTTTAACTTTACCGTTAGCTTTGAAACGAAATTATTGCGGTTAAAGATGGGTTCGAGCAGTTTTTTCAGGGAGTGTATTATGAGGGTGCTTCCGCATTTTTGTGAAAAGTCGGTAATTAAAGAAGTGGTGTCGAGTTTTGCATATATCGTTGAACTTCGGAGGCCTAAAAAAAATAGTAATTTCGAGTCAATTTCGAGTGAATTTCTAGTAAAATTTCGAGTCGATTGATCAAGTAGGTTTTAAGACATCACGGGCACCGTTCTGAACAACATAGTTCCGAGAAAAGCGCCTCTAAAGGTTAATTTTAAGTTTAGGTCAGTCGGAAAGTGGTCAGATTTGTACGAAAACAATTCTTCAATTTTACATTATGATAATACTTGGTTGTTCGCATCGATCTTGTTACGTAATGTTTTGGTTAAAACCTCGACAAGCGTCAGCAATCAAAAACCGTGTGCACCAGATACGGTAAAGATATCTCTGTCTTGGAATATAAGATTGTCATCGATTGTATTACAACTGAAAAGTGTTATTCTTGAATGATTATATCAGTGTTCGATAAATCGATGTTTTTAGATAACATAACGAACCTTTTAATTGTTGTTTAATGCGGATAACAAATAATACGAGTAAAATAGTAAGGTACGAACATGTACCTATTAAGGAACACCGTTTTTCGTACCATATCCCCATGTTCCGTATTCAATGTCCCTATTTTGTAATGCGCATTTGAAAATACCTGTTCCGAAACGGGGACATTGACTATGAAAGACGGATACACCAGCTGTTCCCTAAATTTGGGTATCAGAAAAACTAGTACATAGTATGTTTGCAGCACGTTCTTGGTTAGCAACAACCGTATTCGAATAAACATTTTCTTACAACTGGTTGTTAAGTAATTTGGTGTGAGTGAATTTATAATGAACAATGTTGAAAATATGGATAGAACTCTTAATATCCATTTTCACATGCTGTACTTTTTTAGTATAATATGGTACATATACATGCATTTGTGTTTCAAATAGAGGAAATAATTTAACGGTGTTTCATAATAGGTTATTTTATCTTATAGGGTGTATGGAGTTTAGTTAATATAACTATTTAGTTGAGAAAGTTATTGACTACTATGACTTCGCACTAAGAAAGCGTTATCTGCGTTTCATCTTTCATTTTTTATCATTCATCTTTCATTCCCTATTTCTTATTGCGCATTCCTCATTTCTCATTACACATTTCTCATTTCCCATTTCTCATTTCTCATTTCTCATTCCATCTTTCTTCTTTCTCATTTTTCACTCAGCATTTCTCGTTTTTTATTTCTTATTTCTCATTTTTCATTCTAATATTATCATAACTGCTATTACAACTGCTATTATTGTCATCATCATAATTATTGCCAACAGTATTATTATTATTACATATAACACTAATTTTTGCACATAACGGCATCCGACTCGTTTATCCTAAATAAATAAATAAGTAAACAAAGTACTGAACCGTGCGGCGTAAAAGATCCACAGGATCTCTCGGCATTCTGCAAAATATCTTCGCGAAGCAGAAAGCTCGCGGCTCGTGTTCGGAAAGGTTTCCCGGTGTTTTATATGTTAAGTGACACCGCCGCGTTCCTCGCCGTCGAATATCCTTACCGCAAAGAAACCAGACGAACAGGAAAAGAACCGCGAACGTTTATCGACGCTCGATCGTAATTTGCGAGAGTAGGATGCTCCGAGTAAGTATTGTATCGCGCGCGGATCTTTGGTGGCGCGGGGATTAGCGCGTGTTCGTGCTGTCCGTGTTAATAATCATCGCTGCAGTTGTTCGTAGGAATTTTATTGCGCGATGTGTTGAACCGGAATCGTCGCAACACGTATTGAAAGTTTGTTCAATTTGGGGATACGATGTTTCTGGATGCGGTTAAGTGTTGCTAAATTTGATTAAGGTGTACCCTGTGTCGTTCTTATTTTTATCATAATTTATTCATTTTCATTATTTTATTTCGATTACATATATAATAAAATTTTAAATGAGTCAAGTTGGCTTAATCCGTAAACCTATTGTTACATTGCGTCAAGGAAATCTTATAATATAATATCAGAGAGAAATATGTATAAATATTAATATATACGAAACGTAAATATTATTTCATAAATAGATATGTTGGTTTCGAGTTACGTAATGTAACAAAAGTAAATATTAATTTCTTGTCACCGTCGATCATTTTATTTTGCGACCGAGCCAATGAGTAGAACTGGACTTCGTCCGCTAATTGGTTTAGCCTCCTCGCGACAGCCGAACTCGTCTCTCATTGATTATTGTTTCGCGTTAATAATTCGTAAACGAAGCCACTGATTGAATTTGTACGAAAGACAAAGTTATTTCAAATTACCTCAGAAACTCCTTATTTCTCGATTGCTAGTGACTTTTAGGACACCTCGTATAGTTAACGTCAGGAAATCTAGTCTTAAAACTCTTTACCGACCGCTAACCTATAAATAAATTTTTTTCTCCTGGTCAGTAGCCTGCGAATCTCATATTATAACATAATTTTTTAAATATCACATACCTCTCACGGTGAATAAAATAAATAAAATAAGAATGAAATTAATAAGTTAGATAAAATAAATATTATTTAATATACTAATGTTATGAAAATATAAAACTGTTGATAGATTTAATACCTTACAAAAACATTACAAAGTTTAATTTAAAATTTTTATAAGCAATATATATTTATATTTTCTATAAGTATATAATAATTTATATAATATATTTTCTATAAGCATGCAATAATTTAAGTATATAATAATTTATATAATATATTTTCTATAAGAATTTCTGTAAGTATTCGCGGCAATAAGATCGGGACAATGTTTACCCATGTTTTATGGATCCGCATAGCGTCAAGAATAGCTACAATTCCATCAAAAAGCACATTTACTTCGTCAACCGTAGAACAGTATTCGGTTTGATTGTATTTCACTTTTCATTCGACTTCCAGCATCTGCGGTCGATAAAAACGTACAAGAATCGACGTTCCGCATAAATTACGAAAGAAAATGTCCGCGATCGATTTCCATAAGCAGCTTTCCGCACTCGATCTCGTTCCTATTTAGGAAAGCTTCGGGACATCTAGCGCAATAATAGATCCAATTAAAGCCGTAATAAAAATGTTCACGCACAATTTCATTCCCCGGTTCCAAGCGTTAGCCGCACTAAAACGTTGAACGCATAATCGCGCGGAATCCACCGGCCGAGTGGTTATCTCGTTGCGATCTAATGAGGGGACAGCCGATGTAAGGATTTCTTCCGAGCCATCAACTACTCGAATTAATTAAAATTCCGAACAATATCTCGGGATCGTTATCGATTCGCCCACTTGCGGGACACACCGGCGCGAACTGCGATATTTCGACGGTCTACCGAAACAAGATTGAATTTTTCAACCGTTCCTGATCCATAGAGGTACATTACGCGCCGATAACAAAATTTCCCGTTTCGAACGAAACGTTAATCTTTTTACGAAAAATTAGCCGCGGTAATGTGCGAGTCGACAACACAATCTTGAAGTATGAAAATCTGTATTATAAAGAACGTATATTAATTGCTTGTGGTTTATTAGTAATTACCGTACATTTACGATTTTTACCGACATATGCAGGGTGTTCGATTTAAGTTTAGACTTTAAAAAATCTTGTAGACACGTGATTTGGAAGAGAAAAACAAGCCAACATGTGCGCTTTAGTATTTCGAGTGGAGAATCAAATGACGCTAATAGTTTATTAATGCGTAGTCGTTCTCAAGGTTATTTCAAGGTCGCCTCGCCTTTTTTATGGATAAAAATATTTTTTGGAAAATCGATTTCTTTGTAATAATCTATCTAATCAGGATATGCACCGCTTTGGCCGTAAGAGTCAAGAGGCCGTTAGAGCAAAGAGTCGGTCACCGAAATCATTTTCTCTGACCCTTTAATCAAGAAGGAGGAACCCGTACGGATCAATGCGTAATGAGTAATGACATCTGGCCCGGGCAGGGCGGGGCTAACAGGTCCCACGCGGTCTCCAGGGTTATTGCGTGCACTGGTTTGCAAGCGTTCGCCGTCAGCGATGGGATTAAGTAAATCGCAAGAGCGCTGTCTAAAAAAGTTAATCGCATTTCGTGGAGTACGCGTGACGCGATTAAGATAATTCGAGCCGATGAAAGCAGAAACGGTGCAAGTCAGGGAGTAGATACCATTTTTGAATAATGAAGGGCGAATTCGAAGTTCTGTAAAAATTAATACTTTAACTTAGAATAATAAAGAAACAGTGAAATAAAATATTAAATTAAACAAGATTTAATACTGTTGAATCGGACAGGCAACAAAGTGATTTTACACTGTTTTTGTTTTAAACGATTCACATGGAAATCGCCTATTCGACTGAATAATATAGATATCCATAGTTTGACCTAAATAGATGGTAATGTAGACTGTGGATTTTTATGTGAAATGAAGAGATAATAACGAAGTGAGTAGTTGCAATTTGAAACATTAGAAAGATTCAGAAAATAGAGAAAGTAGAAAGTAATTTTCGAAATATCTCTTGTTAGTCTCAAAAATGGCAGCCAGAAATATAAGCTAGATCTCAAGCCGAAGGGGAATCGGATAGGTCACGTGACACGACAGCGATCTCCTTGCCTCCGATTCCTTAAACTTTTGCCTGTTATTTTGCCGTGTTTTTAACGTCGATTTGTTCGATGTTCATGGCTATAGATATAAATATGAATAGATTATTCAATTCCAGATGTTAAACACTATATTTTTGAAAATTTTCTCGCCTTTTCTATTATCTAAATAATTTTTCCACTGTTTCACCAATCAAAAGCTATAATTGTATATTTCTATTTCCTATTGTTTCTAATTCTCAGGTCATTTATAGTAACATTTTCCATGGCGCTAATGCAATTCGCAACTTTATTTACAAGATATGAACAAAAAACACTAATCGATACGAAAACTATCGAAAACGATAGTTTCATTGTACTATTACCAGTCAAAGACCATAATTGTTTAATATCCATATGAAACTGAATTCAATTACTAGTTCGCAGAAATAATAGTTTCATTGTTCTACTAGAAATCGAAGGACAATGTTCGACGTCCGAGGCGAATGTAATTTCACCAATAACTTCTCAAAAATAATAGTTTCATTGTTGCAAGAATTGCAATATCGCAATTGAAATATTGCTATTGAACGAAATTCGATGAATATTGTTTGGATTTTTAAAAATAACTTCGATCAGTCGCGACAATGCGAGGAAAATAATACTCTGAACTTTCCAAAGAACAATTATCTCGCCATTCATAACGAACATGCTGCGTATTGTAGTTCGATATGCACCATTCGCTTAGGAGCATATTGCGATATCTGCATAGGATATCGAAATAGCTTGAATTATACGACAGCATTAATCAGCTGTTGGTTGTCAACTTTCACCGTGCGTCGCGAGTCGTTCCGATGATAAAGATAGCTTATCTGGTAGAACAAGAATTTTGATATTTGAACTTCGCCAACTATCTAACATCTAACAAGTCAGACACGCATCGGTACATCGTTACGGACAGCCGGTGATAATTTGTTATTTCAATTCTGTATTTGTTCTACGAATGAACAAAAGTGATCGCTCGAACTATATTTGAAGAAATTATTCGATTAATAATAATTATTCACTTAATACCATTTAATAATTATTTAATATTTATTCAGTATTTACTTAATATTTATTCAATATTTATTTAATATATACTCGATATTTATTTCATATTTATTTATTCAATTTCATATGTATCCAATTAACGATAAGTAATAATAGTTATTCAAGTATTAAACTCACAAACTGTAGAGACAAATTACTATGAACTTCAAGAATCATTTAGTCCCAACGTTGTCATTGGTTCATAAATGTTCAGTTCGACGAAAACTTTTGTTATTGTATATCTTACAGTTATCAATTACTATTCATATTTTAATTTTGCATTTTATACTTAACAATTACTGTTCATATTTCAATTTATATTTTTTTTTCACTAGTATTTTACGTCGCATCAACTACACTTGCAGTTATTAGCGACGACTTTTAGTTGGGAATATTAGAGTTTACTGTAGAGGCTTGAATCATTCAGGAATGAGATAACTTGTCTTATTCGCTTGCTGTTTTAAGTAATTTGTTAGTAACAGCGCAAACAATTGATCATTATATTCACATGACTAATTTTACTTCTCATTCATTATTAGGCTATCAATTCTTATTTGTTTATTTATTCCTAATACTTACACAATGTATACAGTGTACACAATATAGGGAATAAATAAAATATAAACAATACATAGAATATATACAATTTATACAATTTATACCAACTTAAGACGATTTAATAAAAATGAGTACACAGTTATAGCGCTTTCACTGTTCAGTTTTACAAGCAATCTAATATTTATCTACATAATAAAAACCGGAGCAATTACGAACTCAACGGCGCTGATGTTTATCGATTAAAATAATCGTGCCGCAACCGGTACCGAACACTTGTCTCAAAGAAATGTAACGAAGCGAGATGTGAGTCAAGAGATGATCGCCTTTTCGATATTTTACCTTGCTAATTTGAAACCCGTTTCGAGGAGGATTTGAAATGAAAATACCCTGGGGAGCTCCGGCATTTCTCACAAGGATGATCAGGTACCAAGTTTTAGGTCAAGTGGAAACCAGTTTCGTCAGATTCAATAAAAGCGTATCGTAAACGAACTTAGTATTTAGGCAGTTAGGCTGTGAAACGTGGGCGAAGTTTGCCCGGTTGGAACTCTATTGGGTCGCCTTGTGCGACGATACGCGGGGAAAGTTCTCTCAACGAGAGCATTGTGTCAGGCGAATGCCGAAGATTCGATGGTTCCTTGAAAAAAGATAACATAAGGTGTCGGAGTAAAATTTAAATTCAGAAGCTGGTAGTTTTATGTAATTTTATGTAAAATAATCAACGTGAATATCATAGCGGGTATCTGCTATATTTGCTGGAGAAAACATTTTATTTATCTGTGTCACAAGAAAGTTCGGCTAAATTCTGCGCAATTTTGTTGAATTTTACTGAATTTTTTATAATTTACTCAATTCTAGTTAGTTATCCTGAACAGGTACACTTGATTTTGTTAAATACTACACGATTGTATAAAATTCGACTTAATTGTAATAAAATCGGATTTTACTCGCTTCTACTTACTTCGGTTCGATTCTACTCGAGCTCAATTATATTTTAATCAATATTCTTAGTAAATTCCACTGTGATTCTTACATAATTATTATTTAATTCTTATTTCATTCCATTGAATAATCCTCCTTAACTTTGTTTGTGCTTGTAATTTAACGATTAAACAATTCTTATTAAATTTTTACTCGACTCTTACTCAATCTTGATTCCAATCCCTATTCGTTTCGTATTTGATTCTTATTCTCTTCAGTTTTTATTTTACTCGTATTCAATCCTCGTCGAATATTTTTTATCCTATCTTTTATTCTTATACTAATCCATTTGATTCTATTCGATTCTATTGAATTCTGTTCGATCTTATTCGATTATACTCGAGATTATCGAATCGTCAATATACTCTAAAAATGTCAAAAACGAAAGAATTGATTTTTTGAAAAGCTCCTAAAAAGCGTTCCACAATAGGCATTGAAAATAATCGGCATAATATACAAGTTAACACGATAAACAAACTAGAAGAACTCGAGTGTGTTAATATATAAAATCAATCGTATTGGAATTGTTTAAGAAGGGTTGGAAATTTCTACATAGTTTCTATGTTGCAAAATCGGTGGTGATCTTTTTTTATTCTGCATAAAGATCCGCAGTCTACTTAGAACGTTTTGGAAAAAGGTATCGCCGCGCGATTATACGCCCTGTGCAGATTTTCGCAAAGACGTGGCTCGCGTGTACGCGTTTCGCAGCGAACGGCAATACAGTTTGTTGCATTATAGCGAGAGCCACGACCTGGGAGGCCTTTCAGATAATACGGAAAGAAGAGCAAAATAACGATCGAGGCTAAAGGAAGTCTGTCGACTGTATCTTGTACAGATATGCGTTATGCGTTGTTCGCATTAAGCTTCTTGCCACGGCGCATAAACGTATGCTCGGCAGTTACCGACGCAGCCTAGCAGTATCATATATTAATGTAATTTTGCTCTTTCGTTTCGTGCGATTGCGAACTGACTATGATTCATCGCCGGCTGCTGGCTATGAAAAACGTGCTGGAACCAATGTCAAAATTCGAGACTACGTAACGAACGCTGTGTCGACGCGTTCGCTATCGCGTATTATACACTCGTGCGTGAAAGTATTCAAATGCTGATATGACTTTTATTTAGAAAAATAGACATTGAAGGAGGAATATGTACAACATATACAATAAATACAATATATTCAATTTATACCAATTTAAGATGACTTAATAAAAATGAATATTGAAAGGAAAAATCCTTCATGGTGTACTATAGTATATGTATAAATATGTTACTTACATAATTTAAGAAAATATAGAAAAGCACGGAATTTTCATGTCACATATGTAAGTATTAGAACGCCTTATAAGATTGAGTTGTAAAATTATGAAAATTATTTCACATTTGACACTTTCAGAATTATTATTTATTTCTCTTTGTTGCAATTTGACACATGTTAATGTCATCTGTTATCTTAATCTCTTAACGCATCTGTACTTCGTAAAATCAAAATGCACTTTTGGCTCATATATCCTTCAATATTGACGTAACATAGAAACAACTGGTGATACAACTTGCAACAAATTAAAATATTACATTCGCATAATATAGTTGCAAAATTTCTTTTACCTAATCTTGATATAAAAAGACTACGAATAATTCAGAAGTTTCTTAAACGATTTTGTATTTTCTAATAAACCATCTGCATTAATAGATAAATATAGTCAGAGAAGAAGTATAATTTTGTTATGAAAAAGATACATAATTTCTAAGACAATGGTAACGTCCCATTCGATATGTGTGCCCCATTCGTGGTAGTTCTCCCCCTGGTATCGATGCACGTGACCGTACACAGCAACCGAGCAATTAGTAGCTATCTTAGACAATGCAGGTACACGAACTGGAACAAATGTATTACGGTTTGTTGGTTCGATAGACAGGACAGTCGAAGGAAAAGCATTCATTAATAGGTAATCAGAATAGATAGAAACCGTGATTTGCAGAATCAGCAACATAGTTCTACATAAATCATTATGTCTTATGAGACAGTGCGCCGGGATATAGTAATATTATTATTCTTATGAGTGAAGCAGGAACATTCTCTCGAGATAATGACGCAATGTCCCTCGATAAAAACCTAGTACTTACTCGTAAATCGACTTTTTTTCATTGATTTTCTTATAACGTGACGTTGCTGAATCTACATCGACTGTCTAATTATCTAATGGCAGTTTGTCAGTTCTTTTTCTCCGACTTCTTTGTGCTATTTTTTAATAGCCAAGGTTACATCAACGTTTCTTAACTTGCGCATTTCAAGTTACTTTAACAAATATTCGTCCGCATGACGAAAATTGGTCATTTCGTAAACAATCACCAATAGCCAAATGACAGAAATTCGTCATTTGTATATTACAGAAAATAGTTGATTCTTGTTCTCTTAATTCGAAATAAATTAAATTCTAATTTTTATCAAACAGAGATAATTTTAACCAGAAATGGTATAATTATAAAGATCACTGAAAAATATATGATTTTTATTTTCTATTAATATTGTATTACGCATTTTTTTTTATATATATATGATTTATTTTAAATTACGTTTTATATAGATAATATCATTTGTACACATTGTGTCAAAATATGTCGATATTTTGTGTATGGCGATACAACAAATTACAGGACGAATATGCGTTAAAATTATTAATGTTTCCAAACTATTTCTAAACTAGCGGACTTTTCTTTAATTTTACATTAATTATGTTTCTAAACTAGTGAATTTCTAACTAATTTTAGTTCATTAATGTTCCTGAACTAATCGATTTTTAATTCATCTTACATTAATTATGTTTGTAAACTAGCGGATCTATAGTTAGTTTTAGATCATTAATATTCCTAAACTAATCGATTTTTAATTCATCTTACATTAATTATGTTTGTAAACTAGCGGATCCTTAGATCAGTCTAGGCCAGTAATGTTCCTAAACTAATCGATCTTTAATTCATTTTAGTTTAATACTTTTACTTTACATAATTTTCTAAAATAATAGTTTAAGTTAATTGTAGATTTTTGGCGTTCCTAAACTAGTGGTCCTTTAGTTAATGTTACATCATGTTTCTAAGTTAGTGGATTTTCGTCTTTATGCATCATTCCACTGATACACGGGGTGTCCCAAAAGTCACTTCGCAATAAGATTCCTGAGGTCATGTCAAACAACTTTTTCCTTAGCGCAAACGCAATCAGCGGCTTTGTTTTCACATTATTAACAAAAGACAGTGACCAATGAGAGACGAGATTAGTTGGCGTGAAGCGATTGAACCAATGAGTGGAACCGAGCTTCGATCGTCTATTGACTCGGCCGCCACGTGCCATCCGAACGCGCTTCTCATTGATCACTGTTTTTCGTTAATATAACTTGTAAACAAAGTCTCGAATTGCATTTTCGTTAAGGAAAAAGTTCCATCAAATGACCTCAGGAACTCCTCATTTCCCTATTACGAGTAACTTTCCAGACACCCTGTACAAAGATACATAAGAAACAAATCACTTCACTCAAATTTATTGAAATGAACGTACTCATTATTATACATGCGATGAACTGCCGTCTTAACTTTTCATTTAATTCTACAAACGAGCAATAAATTATTGCAATTACACGTTAATATAACATGTAAACAATGTATATTACTTCAAAGTATTCGTCAGCTTAAATATGTAAAATAAAATAGTCATTTAGGATTCATCTTATAATTCGTTCAATAAGCACTCTTAACCTCTTAAGTATACTTAACCCCTTGCCATAACATCTTCTGCATAGTTACAACGACTAGAAGTTGTTCGACTGTGATAACTTTCTTGAAAAGAAGCCAAGAATTTATATTTATTACGAGTTTGTATTTACACGAACGTTTAAACGTATTTGAATGTTTTTATTGACATTTAGTTTATTTTAGAAATAAATATAATTCGTATATTAAAGTTTAAGAATAATTATTATTAGCTCGTTGCCTTTTTATTGCGGGAAATCATTGCTTTAGAAGACATTCTTATTTTAATTATTACGCAGTATTAGAACTCGGTTATCTAAAATTGGCTTTCAAAAATGTCAATCTGAAGCAAAGATTTACACGATCTTGAAAAGATGCTGAGATCCAGTTGTTTTCTAAACTAATAATTTTGGTGAACCTGATCGGGCGAAGAAGTCGATGATATCTTATTATTGCCACGGCAAATCCACGCACCGCGCGTAAATAGTTCATTAGCGGGGTCGATGGCCTGGAATAGATAGGACATTCACAGACACATGTTTTCAGGGAAACGTGATCGCGCCCAAACATTCCAATCCCACGCAAATCGCTGTCCCTAAGTCCCTCCACGAAACGCCAGGTACTCAAACGGGGGACGAACGTCAGAACAATTTAGCGATCGACATTTGCCGCTCGCGATCACCTAAATAGGTAGAAAGTTGTTCATAGTGCCGGAACACGATTCATAAGCGCGGCAGTTCGCGCAGAATTTACGATTTACAACGTAATCGTAAAATACGTAATGATTTACAAGCTGCTACGCGCTGTTATGGACGAAACGCGAGCTCGGCTCCGCGGTTCATTAAGTTTCATCAGATCGGATATCTTAGAAATTCCTTCTGTTTCGAAAATTTTATCGGAACGTTGTCGTTGCTTTTGGACGGGAACGATATAGTTAACACATGTTCGTCCGAATCACGAAAATTCGTCATTTCGCTAACAATCGCCAAACGAAAGCTCGTCATTTGTATATTACAGAAAATAATTGATTCCTGTTCTTTTAATCTTATATAAATTAAAACCCAATTTTTACCGAACAGAGATAATTCCAATGAAGAACTGATTTCAGCTTCGGTTACGTCGCATAACGGTGCAAACGTAAACAAGAACAAAGTAAAAGCGAATTTTATTCAAAGCGAAATATATTAAAAATATTAAAATTAAAACTTATGGAAAGCGAAAAAGAAATTAAAAGTTTATATATAAACACAAATTTATTTTATATCATTTTCCAAAATTTCACTGAAAAATATATGATTTTTAACAAGTTACGTTATTTTTATATATATATATATATCATATCATTTCTACAAATAGTGTCAACAAATGCCGACATTTTGTGAATGGCGGTGCAAAAGATTACTGGACGAATATATGTTAAAAGGAGGATCTTTTAAGCTTTTGAGGTTATGGCACTTCTATGATATACATATCGATTTATCTTTCCACTCAGGCACTGTGAAACACTGTACATATACAGTTACTCTCAAAAGTATCAAGTTGAGGGGAAAAAATCGTTTACGGCGTATTTAAGCAGGGTATATAAATGTGAAAATACAACGAACTTTCAATTTAATATGAAACGTTACTTTCATAATTGAAAAAAGTATAAAATAGCATCGAATTTTCACGCCACATAAGTATTTAAATGATATATAAAGTCAAGTTCAAAATTATATGCATAAATTTTTTTAAATTTGTATTATCACCCTTACATCTCTATTGTTTAACAATATATTTCAACACGTTTAAAATTTTCAAAATTATTATTTATTCGCGATCGATGTCGTTTGAACTTATATGACTAATTGATATCTTCGTTTCTGGCAATCATTAATTATCCCATTCGTTTTTTCATGTTTTTTCATCGTCTTTTGTTTCAAAACTAATTATTAGATTTATTAATATTAAAGCTTATTCATGATTCTTTGATATTATCTCTTCTTTTCGTCTAGAATATAATTGTATAGTTAATATCCTTCGATAGTTTATAGAACATTTAATATCGAAACTATCACCTTTAAATATACTACAATTATTTAGTATATTTTAGTATAATTTAATACGATTGTAGCAAAAATTATAGTAAAAACCGTAACAAATTTAAATAAATTCTCACGTCAACATTAAAATTACCAAATACTCCAATTATTACTTTATATTAAAACTAATAATACTATAGAGACTATTAATAAACACAACTAATCTATATTGTTTTATTACAATAACAACGTTGAATTTAATAAAATCGCATACGAATTAAAATAAATATTTTAAATTTTATTTTATTTCACTTAGAACTAATGTTTAACTAATGTGAAAGTTCTTGTCGTTATAAATAGTTTATTTAAGATAGAGTATCTTACGCAGCTATCACGAACTACTTATCAGCAGGTGTTCGCATACCTTGCTTGGCAATGCTCGAAGATGTTGATTACAACACGTGGTAAATATTCATTACGCTACAGGTTTTCTATTCGAAATTCATCCTTTTGCAGACCGTGTTCACCTTTTCACGTATCAAAATACCCCGACGCAGTCATGCGAGTTATTAAGCAGTCTGTTGCAACTAATATTCCCACGGATTCTCGTAATTATTAATACAAGTGTGACACGGTTAACCTGGATAATTATAGACGAAGCAGTGTTTACTATTGAATAGCTGTTTTACATTTATTTTCATGCGTGCACATGAGACACTCGCAATTAATTTCGAAACATTTACCCCTTTGCACTCCGAACCATTTTGGACGTTTGCTACCAGCTACTCAGCTCTACTTTCTTGCAGAAACGAGCACTTACGAAACCTCATATTATTTAGTACAATTTTGGAAACAAATAACGTATTATAATGATATTGCATATATATTTGTAAAAGAATCAATGCATTTCAATATTTCATATAATTTTATACGGTATAACAAACTTTAAAACACTCCACAACCTTCATTGCAGCCTGATTTGTGTATGTTTGACAATAATAACTAGCTTGACGTGATTTTTCTATATATCTTAGTAATTTTACCATATTTTGATTTGATTTCTTGTGCCATTTTAAGAGGACACTTCAGGGAAACAAACATTTCTTAAAAAGTTGTGCTGGAATAAGTTAATTTTTTGTAATAACTGATAGAAGTTAATGTCCTGAGAGGCGACAGCAGAATGCAAAGGGTTAATGTTGGATCTCATCTCGATTATAACAGTTCGAGAAAACAAATTCGTAAAAAATTCTTGACTCGTGAAACGGTGAATTTAATTTGAGAAAAGGTGAACATAATTTGCGCGAGTATTAATTTAGGAAATACAACCTATATATTTGCAATCTATTTGATCAATGGTTTCATTTTCTTTGTTTTTTATCCTTGTATTATTTATTTACGTAAATTAGCGTACGCGATAAGCGATACTTTTATAAATAGCCTCGGGCAATTCATGTAAGCCCGGGGGAACATGATTTGTTAAAATAAACTAATCAGTACTGCTAGAAAGGAAGACATTTCTCTTATAATGTAGATTAGTGTTGCAATGAAAATATGTTCGTGAAATTAATAAATAGGTTTTATGGAATATAAATTAAGGAGGTATTTATCATTGTTTTATCATCGTAGATTAGTAATATGTATGTTAGTAAATAATGAATCGATTTTGTATTATGTATGCAAATCGAAGAAGATAAATTTCTCCTTAAAACGTAGAGATTAGTATCATAGTAGTATCGTAAATTAATAATATGAATGAGTACATTTATTGGAACTCTTTTTGTACATCGCATATGACATAAATGAAAGTAGGGCAAATCGTATTTGTATCGTAGATTATTGCCGTAGATGAGTAAAATTAGAAGATTGGTTTTATATAATATGTAAAGGGAAAGAAGTTTGTTCTAATAATGAAAAATAGTATTATAAATTAGTAATATGGATCAGCAAAATTCTTTAGATTTACACGATGTAAATAAAGGAAGTAGACGTTTATAAAGTAAATTAATATCGCGTCAGTATTGTGTTGGTATTATAGATTAGTAACGCAGATTCTGCAAATTATTAGATTAGTAACATAGATTAATAAAATTAGTAGATAAATAGGTTCATGACATTGGCTACTATATCGATTATTAACATAGTTATAGATTATTACGGTAGATTAGTGTGTGAGAAAGATTAATATAACATTAGATTAACAGTTTCACAGATTAAGAAAATTCGTAAAATCAGTAAAATCACAATCATAATCGGAATCAGTAAAATCAGTAGACTCAGAAGAATCAGTAAAATCAATAGAGTCAGTAAAATCATTAAAGTTGGTAAAATCGGTAGAATCAGTAAAATCGGTCCCCTTAAAATATTGAAACTCTGAAAACTAAATATTTAGTATATTTCTATATACTATCTATCATTTTATACTCATGCAAATTCGCACTATAAAAATCATGTTGTACCAATGCACTTTCGACTATCATTAACTCACACTTTCTGTCTAAATAGAATTGATTTTCGAAAAACTTTTGATTCGCACCGATTCGATGGAACGCAGAAAACGGATCGCTCTTCAGCGATTCTGTTACACCTTACATACACTGTATATCTCTATAAATAAATGAATAGCTCCAGCATACCGCATACTACAGGTGAAATCACTGGTCGTATGGTTTCTAGAATGATGAGAGTTAAACGTGGACAAGCTGCGCGCATTACGTAAGCTATGAAATATTGTTGCCCGAACCGGAAATTATCTTATGTATGCACCCGAGATCGGACACGATGAAAAAAGACGCGAAAAAATGTGCACATTTTCTTCGGCTAATCGCGTAATTTATCGAGCACACCGCGAATACCTAGCGTACTGCTATTTGTTACGGAACAGAGGAAACTGGAAAAAATACGCGTTTCGATACATTTTATTCGATAATTTCGATGCATACTAATTCATCGAGTGAAACCGCGAACGACGCTGTGCTAAAAATCATTATTTATAACGAATATTTAAAGACAAGGATTGGGGAAAAATATATTTTTGAAATAATGAATAGGCTGCAAATATTTGTTAACCATCTCGCGATGTACAAAATTTGGTAAATGAGCTTATTTTTTAAATAATAATTACTATACTGTAAATGTTTGTGTAAAATAAAAATAATCTCCATCATTTCTAAAATATAGGAGCCGAATAAGTGTATATCTATAACAACTAATAATAAAGTGCACATATTCTCTTAATTGTTTTAATTACTTAAAAATATCATACCTATGTCATATTTCACGTTACTATTTTTCGCATAAATGCATAAAACCCGCTGCCTAGTAATTACATACGAAAATAGTATGTATATTTTAATAGTGACTCATAGAAATACTATCCTGAAATAAATATTTCATCGCAATATCAAAAAATAATATTTCATCAAAGAGTAATATTTCACAGAATGATATTTAGAAAAATTTACTTAACCGTTTAACTTTTTCTTTTAATATCTATCAAACAATTGCAAACATCATCGATGAATAATTCATGTATGTATATTATATGTATTACGTATTATGTATTATGTACATTATACTATCTTTTAATGAATTTCATTTATGTATTTAGGAAATTTCGGTATTATATTTTAGAAATTGATTTTTGATTCTAGAATATTTTTTAAAACTTTGAAATGATGTATTGTTATCATTGAGACACCGAATGTATTGAGTTGACGAATAAATTCGTAAAGTTTTTGTTTCATAACGACTTGTGCATTAATTATTAGCAAAGTGAGTAGCAAGTGAGAGACAAAAAACTACAAAACTATTGTATTCACTTTAGCGAATAATTTAACGTTTCATGATTGTTTAAGCTTAGAAATGGAATATCGTGGAGGCAAAGTCTGCGTTTTCAATGTCTGCTATTCTTCTCTTTCGTCTGCTGAATGTTCAATTTCTATGCTTAAAATATCATGAAAAATTAAATTATTCGGAAAAAAGACTATAACAGTTTTGTAGAACTGCAAAAGTTCTTTCGAACAGCTTACTCATTCTGCTAATTAATGCAAGGGTCACTAAAAAAGAAGAAAAACTCTACGAATTTATTCACTGATTCAATAGTTCCACTTCGATTGAATGCACACAGTTACATGTAGAAGTATAGTCCTCACGCGACAAGAAAGCACCTTCGTGATTGTATTCCCCTTCTTATTATACTAACTGCCCCACTACTGTAACTCTTTATCACAATTGGTCGATAAATGTAGATATAGATAAAACGTTGAGAAAATATGATTCTGCCATCTCCTTCCAACAGCATCAATTTTATTAATTTCTTTTAAATAAACAATATTTTATTGTTGTCTTTATTTCGAAGTAACTAGGTAATTGGCCAATAAATTAAATAACGTGAGTAATAAATTTTCATTATACATGACATATCGTTGCAATAATTAAATCTTCCGCACCATCGTTCAAATGAAATACAGTATTCTACGTACATTTGGAACCGTGAGTAAGTAGTAAATAGTATTTTCTTATAATTTAAACATTTAATGAAAAAATATGACCAAACAGCACTTCATATCGGCATTAAATGAAATCATATTTCCAAATAGCATTTACCTATGCAAATGTTTTAATGTTCACTATTTTATATATAATTATTTCAAATTTTTCTGAGAACTCTGTCAGAAATTAAATATTAAACTACAGATCTTTATGGAAAATAAAAACATTGTGCATCAATTGCAGAAAACAGGAACTGCGTAGGCATCTATTCCACTCACGAATGATTTAAAAAAATTAAAAACAATAAAAGAAGATCGCCGAATTCCCTTAACTTGCTTCGTGTTCCATATATTCATTATTGCAATGAATGCATCAAATGCACAATCTACTAGTTACCGACAAAAGATGGTTTGCTCCAATTACAATAGACGATCAAATAGTAATATCTTCTTTTCTTTAATACTTTTAACAAGCTAAAAACGATCTCAATATGCACTTTTCACGTATTCGCCGCCAGAGCAAAAAACCCCCTGTATAATAATCACTCTAATCACCTTCGGACAACTGTCCCAATTATTTCTACAATAAGATCGCACAAACTTGAAAATTTTCAAAATTCGAACTAAACGTTTAAAATTTCATAATAAAATAGGCTGAATACACTGGCATTAGTAAATCTTCGAGATTACAGATTAGACAGGGTGAAGAGGTTTGCAACAAAGTATCATTTCGTGTCCGGCAAATTGGTATATAATTTTTGCATTACATAATTTTTCGGTAACGAACGCACGATTTCCAATTAAATCGAGAAATTGCAGAGTTTCCGAGCATTACCGGCGCCCAGGTACGAATTATTCCCTAATCGCCGGTGCGAGTGCGCCTTGCGATAGTTTATAACGCGTAAGAGAAAAGTTGCATAGCGCGGTTTGTTCGCCGGCATACTATAAAAGAGCAAAATAACAGGTTTTTTGCATGCAAATCTCCAGGTAATAGTGAGCCGAGCGGAATTACTTTATCGTAAGTGGAACGCCGTGACTCTCTTTCCAGGAAATTTTCGATTCTTTCGCCGTGGAAAAGCATTGCAGCGGCCGCAGCCGCGGTGGAAGCGCGTGCGCGTGCACTGCGCGGCGGATGCAGGCGCGCCGGTTCTTTCACCTGTTATCAAGGAGACTTCATTCACCGAGATACGGTGGCGCAATCTGAATGGCCGCGCGGTTGTCTGCTCGCAGTCGGTGATTTCACTTCCTTCAAATTCGATCTGTATCTACATCGATATTAGGGGAGAGTTGCCATAATCGCGCCACGTAAGCAAATGTAGAACTGGTAATCTTATTTATTATAAAAGTCACTGTTTCGTATAATACTATGACATGCTATTTAAACATTTTTTAAAAGAAACACATCCTTGCGCATCTATTAATGTTAAAAAATATTATAATTGACTGCGCTTTTAAGAGATGTCGCTAATTGCCGCCACGATTCAATTTTAAACGAAGCCAATTTAATTATAGATCTAAGATAATTGTTCTGGCTTGTATTATTTCCATTTTATGTGACACTAATCAAACTTATGATATCATATAATATTACAATTAAATTGTTCAACTACTTATGATTGTAAAGTAATTCAATTGCATTGTAATTCATTTACATTATAATTCAAGTAGATTATGATTCGAAGTTCAGATCGCCATTGAATTAAATTACAATATAATTCGTAGTCCAATAGGAGTAGGATTACAAAATATTAAGTAATTCGATTACATCAATTACGTATTACTGTGAAACTGAATTATAATTATGCATTAAGAAAATAATAATACACGAAAAGTAGCTGCAAAACTATGTAAAGGTTTCATATAGGAGAATATTATCGTTATGTCCTGTACGTACATTTACTCTCACAAATAACAAACTACGAATTAAATTAATATTTCATTTTTAAATAATATTGTAGCATATATACTATATTGTATATAAACAAAATATTAACACATATTCGTCTGGTAACTTTTTGCACCGCGACTCACAAAATGGCGGCATTTGTTGACACTATTTATAAAAATGATATGGTCTATATAAAAACAACGTAACTTGTTAATAATCATATATTTTTCAGTGAAATTTTGGAAAATGATATAAAACAAATCTGTCTATATATAAATTTATAATTTCTTTTTCGCTTTCCATAATTTTTAATTTTAATTGTTTTCGTTTTAAATAGAATTCGCTTTTACTTTGTTTCTGTTCACGTTTGCAGTTATGCGATGCAATCGATGCTCAAGTCAGTTCTTTATTGGAATGATCTCTGTTTAATTAATTTGGATTTAATTTATTTAAAATTAAAAGAACAAGAATCAATTATTTTCTATAATTTACAAATGACGAATTTTCGTCGTTAGGCTATTGGTGATCGTTTATGAAATGACGAACTTTCGTCATGCAGACGAACATGTGTTAAAGCTGAGTTCCAAATGAAGTCTCGTCAAAATGATTAGATTCCATCTATTTTCTGTTGAAGTTCTTAAAAGAATATCCGCTTCTACAGAGAAGTATACTCGATCATTTCCGACGTCCAAGCAGTTTTGTAACATCAGTAATTTAAAAATATAAATTCAGCAACCGGTCACTGGCAACGGTACGCTCAATGTTGATAATATAAAATCAAAAAGTACGTGCACGCATGAATTAACGTAGAAACGTTAAACCGGTCGCTAATAATCCTGCGAAGTGGATACTGCTTTTGATGACTTTATGGCAGCCATAGCTACATCCATTTACATACTTATCAATTTCCTTTTATCTGTTTTTCATTCTATTCCTTTGAGATCAACGTTGTTCCGCTTATTGAATCTAATATAAATAATCATTTGCAATAACCATTTACAATAATTTAAACTGTTCGTTGCATAAACCACTATGGTAAATCTAACCTTAAAAATAAAACCCAACTACGAGGTCGAATAATTTCTATAATAATTTCTACAGGCTGCTAAGAAATTAGAATGAAACTGAAACTCTGCAATTTTGGATCAAAATACAAGAAAATCTTGATATAAAGGACACTGTATGTCAAACAATTTTGATTAAACTTTCTCGTCATCAATGTTGGCCATTCTGATGTCCAAGATTTACTAGATCGATTTACTACATCAGCTATTTAAAATAAACCTTTTTCGTACCATTCGTATAATGTTTATATAAATAATTAATATTAAAGGACTATACAAAATCTGTTGTTACTAGAATATTTATAAAAATGATACACTTAACGATGTTGTTAAAGATTCAGTATTACAAATAATATTGCAAAGCTTTGCTCAAAATAAAATTACCTTTTCCATATAAGTTTATATCATATAAATAGCTGATACTCTAAATTATACGTATGTTTTTAATAAATTTCATTGTCAACATTTATAGCCATTTAGGGAATAGTTTATGCATATAATAGCTAGTTAGAAAATTCGAATAAAGGTAGTATGTTCGTCACCTTGGATCATTTAGACGCAATCTGAGAAATCAAGAAAGACACAATATGTTAAAAAATTCGAATGTTTTTTTTCATTTATAATAGTTTAATTTAGTTTAATTTGAGATAGAACTTTTAATCATTTTGGATATTTGGTGATTCTTCAAATTGTAGTTATAAGTTCTATCTCAAGATAAACTAAATCCATGAAATAAAAAACACCGAACGTCACAAACAATCTTAAATTTGATCTCCAAAAAAGTAATGAATATTCAGTCACCAATTTGCCAGAAGCTTTGTAAACCAGTTTGGTTCAAAACGGGCCCAAGCCTGGAAGTAATAATAAACCAACGTATCGAACAATTTGTATTTAATGTCATCGTCGAGACAAAAGAAAAGACAAATATGGACAAACAACATGGCCGTTGCGGTTTCGTTAGGTAGATTATAAAAATGTTAATGGACAGTCAGTCGGTGGATCGCCAGAAGGGTTAAAAATAAGCAACGTAGTCGTACGGCAGCGAAAACTAATTGCGAAAGTGCCGGTGTATGAATAGAGAGGCAAGAATGCCCGCCACGTGTCCTTTTCCATCGCGCACGATTTTTGCGAGCGGTCGGCGGTCGTTGGCCTAATATTTTCCTGAGGCGGGCGACAACCAAGCCCCGACTCTTTCAGAACACGATAGACGTTAAGATCTCCTCAGTGGGGTTCGACAAGTGCTCGGCCGCGTCGCGTATGCATACTGCATGGCGCAGAGTTTTGCATTTGCCAACGGCCGCTGAGTGCAGCGAGCCCTGCTGCACCAGTTCCGGCTAAAATAATGTTTCGAATCAAAACATTTCCAGCCATTACTATTCTATCAGTTATACATTACCTTACGGTTAAATTATGAAAATCTTGCCTCTTAAACCGCGTTAAAATATAAAGTACACTATTATAGTTTCATTATTTCATTAATTAGCATTTGTAATTTTAAAGAATCGTTCGCTTTTGTCTTTTATTCACTCGATTTCATAGATGTTTTAATGCTTTACCATATATAAACCTTACTGGTACCATTCGTGCAATGTTCATGTAAATAATTTATGTAAAAGAGCTATATGAAATCTGTGATGAAAAAAATGATTTACTTAACGTTGTTGTGAAAGATTCAGTATTATAAATAATATTGCGAAGTTTTGCTCGGAATAAAGTTACTTTTTTCGTATAGGTTTATATATGAACTCTAACATAATATTTACACAGTAATGACAATATGTGTATATGTATAATGACACAATAATACTATTAAAGAGTAATAATAATATACGTACTAAACACGTGTTTCATTATATACAAATAATTTGATTTATTTGATTAGAAACAGAATGAGGCTCATATTCAATCTAAATTATTATTATTATTATTGTTATAATTAATCACTTCAAACCTACAAAAAACAGTTGTCAGTTAATAATACAGTAATTCCAGCTCGTAGAGATTTGCAGGTGGTCTTCGATTTAAAATCGAGAAATAAAATAAATCTTGAAATACTATGTTGGGCGAGCAAGAGATAAAAGTGTTTCAATTAGAATTTCCGGTAGTTTTTATTCGAAATGCAGCCGGCTTGGCAATGCAACGAAGTCGACCAGTTACTAGGCAGACACACTCCCATCCGATGCAAATTTCCTCGACACCCGAGAGCACAGATCTGTTAGGCGTGTAGGCGAGAGATGTCCATCCTCTTATAGGACCAGTCCTCCGCTCGCGCCGGACGAGACGGTGTTGGTAGTGACGCCATTGGCGTCACCTGAAGACTTATTCGGTTTAGGGAGGAATGCGAGAATGAGGAATGGATTAGTAAGAAATTAGAAGCATTGAAAGCATAAATATGATCGCATATTTGGTTGTGATAATATTTGCAAAATACATTGGGACGGTTGATACATCACTTCAGTAGTGGACATGTGCAATGTCGTGTAGGTGGATGAATAAACTGCAGCTTTGATTGCAATGACATAGTGATATATTGGATCAATAGAAAAGTAATTTTTGTTTTGAGAGAGTCCATATTAATTAAAGAAGGAAATTATAACAATGGTTGTAATTACATGTTTGTATATTACAATTATATTATTAATATAATAGATCAATATATCAAAGATATATTCAGTTTCTGACAAAGTTACAGTAGTATGATACGTATAACTCGGCTTAATGTGAGATGAAAAATAAATTGTTACTTCTATTAATATAATACCAGCAGTTTCATATATTTCAATACAATCTTTAAACTATAGCAAGCTGTTGTGATTATAATGTCCATTTTGATTGACCCATCTACTACAGGATAAACTTCAAATTAAAACGTCAGTTCTAGTTATGTATTGATATATATTACTACAGTATAGCGTAGATATGTTAGGGTAATTGAGAAATAAATTTTGTTTTATTTTTCATGTATTGTAATAAGATATCGATAATATAATCAATTTACAAAAATCTATTTGACATACAACGAAAAACAAATTGCATTTTCAATTGCGAGAATGTGTCGAAATGTTTTAATAACAGATCGAAAAAGTACTGCTTCATCTAATTTTCAATTATGTAAAAACTAATTTGATATAAAATTGAAAACAAATAGAGTATTCAGGTAATATAACGAAAATATATTTAATCGGTGGGAATACACTTTTAGTTTTAAGAATGTGCAGAGCTAATATAGTGTATGAAACAAATTGCGATTTTAATTGCAATCACAGTAGTTTCGGGTAAGATGGGCTTCCCAATAAGATGATTCGCGACCTCGTGAAACAAATTCCAATTTTTATCCCCTTTTCGTTGTATTACATTAAATGGTTGTAACAAATTTATTATTTCAATTTGAAAATTATGCAATTTTTGTCGAATCAATTAAATTCCTACCTTTAGTTAATACTACGAAGAACATTGGGAAAAGAAAAGTTGTAATAACCTGGAGCTGCAACAGCAACAAAAAAAACGTTCACGCCTCACAATTGCATACTAAATCATATGCATCTCATCCGGTCAATCTGCATGTTATGGCGTTATACATGGGATCTAATCTATGTATATATATGGGATCTAATCTATTTTCCTTTCTAAAAAAATCTGAAACTACTTTTTTATTTTAACTTGATCTTAAAATTCCACATTTATTTGCAAATATATTTTTTTAATTGTAGATATCAATAGAATGGACTATGTATTAATGTTCTTAAAAACCGTGTTTAATATTATATTGCAATAATATCATTTTGATCGTGATTTATTACTACTGTGATAGCACCTAGAATTTTTAGTATTACGATATTACTATTACAAAAATTCGTAGAAAAATTGAAATTTAATCAGTAATAAGATAATAATTTCTATCGTAAGCTTCTGCTGTTGTGATATTAAAAATGTCCATTATTAAGACAAGTATCTACCATTACGATGTTTCTATCGAAGAAATTTATACAAAGATATTCAAATTATGATAAGTATCTTGGATTTAAGGTATTGCATTAACTAAGTTGTACTCTTGACAAATCAATTAACTTCACAAAAAAAGAATAAGTATCCAAATATTATAGTTTGATTTTTTTTTTAATTTTCTGCGAAATATAAAATCAGTGTCACATATAATATTACAGTAGATCTATCATGTAAAGAGTGTATCAGCTAGTATATTTTTGAAGTGTTCATCTATAGCACAATAGGCCAAAAAATAAATAAATAAATAAGGCTAATATCAAAAGGAAAACAAATATGAAAAGTAAAACAACTGCTTTGACAGTAATATTTGAAAACGAATTATAAACCGGAATTGGTTAATTTGTTCTTTAAACGGTTCAACTAAGAAATAGAAAGTAATTATATTACGATGGTATTATAAATTGTTGCTATTACATATAATGTAGACAGACATTCGGTTCGATCATGGTGGCGCCCATGGCTGTCTCACAGCTCCGGCACACACCGTGGTGGTTGATACACGGTGCCTATTGGACGACTCTGTAGGTACATACGTACAACTCTGCGGGATTACGTGCAACTTTCCATATCGAGGAGTTTTATAGCTGTGGCTCTCGGTAGTGGGATAACCAGGGGCGCCTACACGCGTTCGACTTCGACCACTTCAGCTCGAAGTGGTCAATAAGACAAACATCCGCGAGTACGGGGCTGTATTCGTGAAACGTGAATGCCGGGAGTACCATCCAAGAAAAGAGATGTTCCTCTCTCGGATGGAATAAATAGCAACGCTTCAGATCGACCGCCTCGATACATGTTGCCAGCATAATACACGGAACACTATATAAAGAACTTACGACGAACGAGTAAATTTCTACTGTTCCGTTAAAAATTCTGCGAACGCTCCAGCTCATTATTTGCAGCTGCCACGACAGTACACGATAGTTATGAAAGTAAACGCAAGTGGTAGTATGCTGGTATAATAATTTATTATACAGCATGGACCGTACAAAACATGTCAATCGTTTTACAAACTATGCGCATTGTACATAATGCAACTTTCAATGTTTCTTATAGAATATTTTTTACAATATATATACAACAAATAATTACATGTGTGCTAATTACATTCTAGACTTAGAGATTGATTGTCCCTAAAGTTCAGACATGTCTAACAGCGCGTTTAAATGCGTCGGCAGCCAATTCATGCCGTTGTGGCACACGAATAGAACGTTGCCATCTATGTAGGCTTGCACATTGCCCACTTTGTATACTTGTTTCGCTTCTCTGTAGCGATTCGGTATTGGCATGAATAGGATGCCTCTTTCCTCGCACTTCTTCTGCACGAGGTCCTTGAAACCTTGGGGAATTTGCGATGCTGTTCTCACTGCCTCTGCGAGCCTCTGCAATAATATATGTGATCGTGTAATTTGCAAAAATATATATCAGCATAAAATTTCGAAAATTAATATTACTATGAAATCTGCAATAAAATATAATACTGATTTTTAAGAAGTTTATAATGAAATCGCACCTCCATCCTTGGTTGAGCATTCGCTGGCATCTGCGACATTGTGGGTTGAGTTCTTTCCAAGCTTGTCAGATACGAAACTTGTTCCATTGCTCCCGGTTGGTGACTCTGTGGTCCGCTGACTGCTCTATTCATCAAGTCCAACGCTTTCTTGAAATGTTCTGTAAAAAAACCGGCAATATAATGGTTTATGTAATTTAGTACATATCTAAGCCGATCGCACAACAAAAATACCTTTTACTAGTGGTTCGGAGAGTATTTTCTCACTTAGCATGCCTTTCCAGCCCATGTACCAGTTTGTGACTTGGTCATAGTTGGGGGAATGATTCAACCATAAGGCCAAAACTTGCAACCATTTGGGGAAGAAGAACTTGTCGAGCAGGTTTGCCATTATGTGGTTTGGAATCAGTTCTTTCCACTCGTATACCCAGTTCCATTGATCCAAGTGCTGTTGGTGTGGGTTTATGACGAATTCTGAGAGCGCTATTTGCAATTTTGGAATTATATTCTTAACTAGGAAGGCTTCCATGTCTCCCTTTGCAAAAACGTTTGCCCATGGTTGCAGCATCAACCTGGCAGATCTGTCGGATGGATGCCACCCACCTAATGCGGAACCCAGTTTGCGGCGGATTATTGGATATATTAAAGTATCTAAACGATTTCCTAGAACAGTAAAATGGCATTTTTCGACATCAAGTTTGAATTTCTGTTAGTCATTATATTACAAAACAACTTGTTAAAATTTGTTTGACAGGGTAATTAATCTAAAATTAATACTTACGTAACAATGGTAGCCAAGGATGAATCCACGTGTGGATGGGCACAGTGTCTGTAAGAGGATTCCATTCTTCCACTTCCAAAGTAAGTTTTGGAAGAATCAATAAATCTAAAATATTTTCCAGTATCCATCCTGGTAGCAACGGCATCCAGATTTCTATTAGTTCAATAAGTGGATCTGGCTGTCTACAAGCCCATTGTCTAAAATAAAAATTAATAAATGCACCAACTTCGACTTTACTTTTATCTATGTATAATAATGAAATGGAACTTACTGAATGGCGCCTCTAATTGATGGCATCCATGCATTCCAAACTAGTTGATCATATGGATGCATAGTTCTTGTCTGAAGTGTAGTGGTACCACTTTCGAGAATACTTTTCCACTGTTCAAACAATTTAATAGGTTGCTTTGGTTGCATTGTTGGGTTCCAGCTGGCTAAGCAATCCTTTATCTTGGGACCAACAAAGCTACTAGCCAATTCACCAAGCTCGTACATTTTATATTCCTCATAGTATTTATCTTGCAAATCTTTGAATGCTTCGGCAGTTTCTTGTAAAGTCAATTGATTGGTTTCATCCATTAACCTATCAACAATTTCTAACACATTTTCTAAAGTATCGATAAGCTGACCGTGATGATCTATAACTTTTGATATACTCTTTTTTTCTGCTTCTAATGCAACTACTCTATCACTTAAATGCCTCGTGCGTCTATCATTTTGTATAATATCTTGTTCGCACATATCTACAAGTATATTCAAATTATGTTGAAGCTCTGGTAGTGCAAAATTAACTTTGGATTTCTTGTCAGTAATTACGACGTTCTCATCGGGTCTTTGCTGACCTCCAGCTATTGCGTGATATCCACTAAGGATTCTTTGTTCTGGACCAGTCATATCTATAACCTTAACTCTACTCATTTCATTCGATACTCTCACTTTCTTATTAGGTTTCAATTTTCCATCTTCCAAAACCTGGTCTACACTTCGATAAACATATTTTACTTTTTTCTTTGTTGCACTGCTGTCTCCTTTTCGCCACTGTGATAATTTGCCCTTGGAATCTTTCCCTTCTTCTAAATCATCTTCCTTTTTCTTTTCTGGCACTTTTGGACATTTTTCTGGACCATAAGCACCAATAGCACCTCTGCCTTTTCTCAGATGTACCTCCACTGGAGCACTTATACCTTGTAATTGCTTACCCAATCCTTTGCCAGGTTCAAAACCCATCTAAAGTATAAACAAAATGTGTTAAATATATTTTTGCAATATAAATCAGAAGTAGCAAAGAATTTTATATACAGACCTGCAGTAGTAGTTTTGCACCAATACCTTTGGTATGAACTTCCCAACTACCCATTCCGCTTTGCATAAGCAGGGGATTAACTTTACTTTTCTTTCTACGTAAGCCAGCAATATCTCCATCAGTGTTCATAGAAAAGCTTGCACGTAGTGGTGCCATGCTTGGTCGTTCATCTTCAGAACTATAAAAATGCAAACAGAAGGTGGTTAATATTTCATTAGTCGAATTATTTTTCAAACAGAAAGGGTTTACTCATTCCTGAATCAAGAAAGAGCCAAATACCTTGAACTATTTGGATATTCTCTCTGCGATTTACTTGTATTTTCATTATCACTATCATCTTCGTCTTTCTCCTCCTCTTCTTTTGGTTTTCCTGCTTGTTGAATACCGCCTGCCACAAAATTAACAGGGGCTGTATAATTCTTTGGTCCTTTATCAAAAGTTTTGAACGATGGCCTGGCAGATAATTCTTCCTCGTCGCTATCATCTGCCCAAATACCTGAAGTAAAACAGTTTTGGTTAGTATACGAAATTATCATTTCAAACAATTAGAGAAATATTTCTTTATAACAGGTGAATTAAAATAGAAAATCTTACCAAGCATTTGTTGCTTCTTGGATAATTTTCGCCTAGGGCGATTAATATTAAATTCATTTTCAAGATCGTAGTCTGTGATTTCAAAACTTTCTACTTCGTCTTCCGACATTATAATAATGTCTTTTAATCTCTTCAATACGTTCTCAATAATGTTCACTGTTTTATATTTAAAATGCCATGTATAGTATAAATAAAACAACGATAATATTTAAAAAACTTAATAAACGTTAGAGGTTATGTTTTATTATAGTCACAAGCATATACTCAAGGCATTTCACTAACGATACGCAGAACTTCACCACAATGAGCCCACCATCATAGTAAGCATTTCGGCTTTCCCATTGTAAGCATTTTTATCCCCACCATTGTAATGCGTACCCAGCTCTGCGCATTCGCTTTAGAAAGAGAACGTCAGATGATCAAGAGAGACAGAACGAACCCAGCAGGCTGTATGTGTAAGTTTCTACGCGGACGAGACCGAAGCCATTCCACGTTATTTTGTTTGCGTCTCACTCTTTTCTGTACCTAGCGCTCCATCTTAAACACGCGGCGCGATATTCGATTTGTACTTTTCGTGTTGAGAAATTATCGACCATATTTGAGCGACCTTAATACTACTTAATTGACACGCACGCAAGCATCAGTTAAATTGCACGCATTCCTGGACGGATAACGATTCCAGGATGGATGTCATATTGTAAACTAAAACAATTCGCTATAGTTAGACATAGTATAAAAATTTGTGAGAAACAAAGGAATCACTTAACACTTATAAAACTCACTCCACCCGGATCGCTCCGAATAACGAGACGATATCTAACAAACTTAAATTAAGAACCCTAACAACCTATGCGCGGAGGAATATCAATTTTAACAATTTTCAAACGAAGATTACGTGTCCATGTGTAGATGAGACGTCTTCCTACGATATCCTTCGATGAAAACCTAAACATTTTTAAACGTTAAAATCATATAAAATTTCGAAATAATTATTACTTTCGAAAAGTCTTGTCGTAGAGAGATAGCATTAATAACTGTCCTACTGGGATGTCTGAATTAACAAAATTTTGTAGTTTCATGAACTAGAAACCATTAGCTAACATGTAGCTTACGGGTTTTCGAAAATTTTAATTATTCTAGAAACGATCGTCGATGCAAGACGTCCGCAAATGTACTGGACTGTATAATCAAAAATTCTATGGGGAGAAAAATACTGATTGCATACCGCACCGTGTGTTTCAGATAGAACACCAGGCGTGAAAAGATGAGACCGCAAGCATGGCAAAGTGAGACAAACTACATTGGTCGTTGTTGTGACTTGTTCGCTTGTGGTTGTACTAATGTCGTGCTTTCTTGCTTTCTTACTCCTCTCCTCTCTGTCTAAAACTGCGAGGGAAGCACTGTTTAGCTATGACTGTCAACCAATCAGAGAAAAGCAATTTCTGTACCTTACCCCAAATTTCTGAGCTATTTGCTCCCGACATGCTCAGTACGGCAAAACAAATACAATCTAAGCAGTGCTGCCATTTTAAATTACAGAAAACTACAAACTATAGTCTTATAGAGATGCAACTTATATTAGAATTCTTGACAGGAACATTGTAGAACTACATATTTCAATTGTAATATGTCGGAAGCAGTGTTTAATAAATATATAATTTAATATACGGTTGCTTAAAGAATTATTTGATTTACGTGTCATAAATGTAAATGAATACTTCTACACATTTAGGATAATTTCTATATGTTCTTATTATATGTTACGTTATTACGTTTCATGAGCGACGCGAACATAGCCACTAGTTTATATTACGACCGCGCTACTAAATTATACCCTTTCAATTAATGGCGACAGGAGGGAAATTCGAATATAAATACAAATTTAGATCGTATATTTACATAGAGATTCAGTATCGCCCGAGAGGAATAACTGAGAATATGTAAGGAGATAATGAGAGAGTTCCCACGAAATTCTTCGTTGAGCCTTTTTTTATTTAGCGAGACTAATTGAGGGATGTAGAGAAAGTCACATACCCTCTCGTAAGATCCTCTCCAATTTCATATGAACTAGATGAGTCACAATAACAAACTCGGATCTCTCAAGTACAGGATGTCGTAAATCTTTAGACAAGGACCTCTCT